>NW_003852687.1:627306-639289 GCF_000181295.1 Otolemur garnettii
AGGCAGGACGGGGGCAAGGGGTGAGCCAGCTACAGATGTGATGGCTGGGGACTATGAGAGGAGATCTGAGGACAGGCCTCTGCCTCCCCTCCTGATCCCCAACCCAGGCAGGCAGACATGCAAGGGCCTCAACTGAGCACCCCCTGTGAGCCAGCCCCATGCGGGATCCCAGGGGCCCAGGGAGCCTTTTCTGAGCTGTGTGGCCTCTGCCAACTCAGCTATTCTGAGCTTTAGTTTCCAGGTTTGCAAAAGGGATAACAAGAGTTTTTTTCTTTTCTTTTCTTTTCTTTTCTTTTCTTTTTTTGGAACTAAAAAAAGGATTATGTTTATTGAGGGCAAAGGGATGCAAACAATGTAAAAAACAAAGCTCATCTGGCATTTTAATTAACTTTTTCTTCTCTGCTTGACAAATGGGAGTTGGATTTTATTTGTATATATTCTAAGGATCCTGATCTGCTCATGAAATCCTTATCCAGGGAGAAGCTGTGGGGCAGATGTCTGAAGCAGTCCTTTGAGAGAACACTTTTCAGGGCAGAGTAATTGCTCGGTTCGGCCTACTTCTTGCCCATCTGCTTCATGTGTACTACAAAGCAGTTGTTGCCTGCGATGGTGAGGCCTGCAGTTAGGGAAAAGAAGCTCTGGAAGCCACTTTGCCATCTCGGCACTGGTCCAGGTCCTTCATTATTTTGTCTAAGGCCAGAGGGTCTTTTTGATTTTCCAAAAATCCTGGGAACTCCTTCTCCATGAGCACTCTGAGGTCCTCCTTTGTTAAGTAGCCTTTATCCCCAGCAAATTTGTGAAATGTGGACATCATGGTTTCCATGGCATGCTCCATCTGAGATGGCATTTTGGTGAGTTCTACTGAAATCTGGACCAAGAGGCATGGTGGACGCCAGCTGGCTGGGGCGTGGGGCGGCGAACAGAGCCACAAGAGTTTTTTTCACAGGGCACCTGCAGGGATATCCCAGAGATGAGGTTTTGTTTTTTTATTTTTTTTAAGACACAGTCTCATTTTGTCACTGTTGGTAGAGTGCCCTGGCATCCCAGGTCACAGCAACCTCAAACTTTTGGGCTCAAGCAATTCCCTTGCCTCAGCCTTGGGACAAGAGGTACCCGCCACAATGCCTGACTATGTTTAGAGACAGCATCTTACACTTGCTCAGGGTGGTCTCAAACTTGGGAGGTCAAGCAATCCACCCACCTTGGTCTCTCAGAGAACTAGAATTACATGTGTGAGCCACTGGCCCAGCCCTAGACATGAGGTTCTTAAGTGCAAAGCAGAAGGTCTCATCAAGGGCCACTGCCCAAGATAACAAAGAAAGTGGGAGGGGGTAGGCAGTGGCAGAGAGCTGGGGATGGAGGGTGAGGCTAGAAGGGAACCATCAAAGCAGAGAAGCCACAGGGCCCACCTGGGGGTGGGAGGCAGCTCAGGGGGAAGGCCTGGAACCAGCCTCTGTGTTCTTCCCGCCCTTTCCCAGCACGGCCATCCTGATTTACCTGAGCTGTAAATACCAGACAGCAGACCACTGGTACCCACGTGACCTGCAGGCCCGTGCCCGTGTCCATGAGTATCTGGGCTGGCATGCTGACCACATCCGTGGCACGTTTGGTGTCCCCCTGTGGACCCGGGTGAGGAGAGCCATCTGGAGAGTGCTTGAGCATCAGGGAGCTGGGAGGAGGCAGGGCCATAGACTGAGCCCACCCTCTGCTCCCATCAGGTGCTGGCACCGCTCATTGGGACACAGGTGCCTGAGGAGAAGATGGAACGCAACAGGATTGCCATGGACCAGGCGCTCCAACAGCTGGAGGACAAGTTCTTGGGGGACAAGGCCTTCCTTGCTGGCCAGCAAGTGACACTGGCTGACCTCATGGCACTGGAGGAGCTGATACAGGTGTGAGCTCAGCTGGAGGAGAGGTAGCTGTGGGCAGTGTCCCTCCTAGGGCCACCCCATGCATTGGGACAGAAGCACTGAGGCCTGGAGAAAGCCAGGGTTGTCCTGAGTCAGAGCAAGTCTCTGGCTGACTGACCCCGACCTCTGCCTCCTCTGCCTGGCTGTGGGGTCTCTTCCTGGCTGTTCTGGGCCCTGAGGCTGACCACACTGCCTGGGCCTCAAGTGAGGACTGGGAAAGGACCATGTCCCTGATACCTTTGCTTGTGCCTCGGCATTGTGGCCTTAGTATCTCTACTACTTTCTCATTCTTGTCCCTGCAGCCCGTGGCAGTCGGCCATGACCTGTTTGAGGGACGGCAGCGACTGGCAGCGTGGCGTGGCCGAGTGGAGGCTTTCCTGGGTGCTGAGCTGTGCCAAGAGGCTCACGGCCCCATCTTGAGCGTCCTAGAACTGGTGGCCAAGAAAACATTCCCTGTACCCCAACCAGAGGCTTATCCAAATATGCTGAGGCGCATTGCCAGGATCCCCTGAGGTGTTTGTAACCGGGGCCAGGAGATTAGTCAGAAGAGATTCACTCTGTTTCTTATTGCTGCCCTTTCTTCCTTTTCCATCTTGCCCCTGTCCCTTGTCCACAATATCAAAAGAGCTCCTAAAAATAAGGGCATGAAGAAAAAGAAACTGATTAAAAATTGGCAAACTTCATCAGTGTTTTGATTGTAGTAAAGATTATGAACATTTGAATAATTAACCAAGAGTTGCTGTTTTTATTACGTTTTCATAGTATATGTGTGTTTGCCTGTAAGTCCCATCATGGTGTTGCAAAGTAATGTCACAGATAACAAGTCAACACAACATCATTGCCAGGGCAACAAAATATTAAGGAATTATCCAGCAAACTAGTACAGCATATGCTGCACTGACAAAAAGTGCTACATAGCTCATTGCTGAATAGCTCTGTGGTCTCCTTCCAAGTCCTGTCCTCGGAAAGCTGTGCACTGAGGCTCGCCCCTAGTCCATGCTTGAAAGCTATTTTGGAACTTGTTTTCTGGAATGGCCCTGAGAGCTACTGTCCTGTTACCCTCGATGTCTTAAATGTCATCAAAATGTCTTCCTCTCAATATTTCCTTCACCTTCCGGTAAAGAAAAGTCACTGGTGGCTCCATTAGCTGAGTGTGGGGTGTTTTCCAATGCAATCATTTGTTCACTGGCTATAAACTCCCTCTTGGGCAATGCCGGGTGAGCTGGTACATTGTCGTGCCAAGATTTTCAGTTAAGATGTTCCTGTTTCCCTATTGATGTTTGTTTGGTCAGTTGATGATTTTAGCATACAACGTGATGAGATTCTGCAACATTTTAGTCAGTCATGCTTGTTACTGGCCACCCTGAATGCTCATCAGTGATGCTTTCTCTCCCTTCAGAAAATACTTAATCCAGTTGTCCACTGCCATTTTCTTCATAAAGTAGGACTAACGTGTCTCTTCTGCTTTGGTTTTTTTTTGAGACAGAGTCTCTGTCACCCTGAGTAGAGTGTCATGGTGTCACCATGGCTCACAGCAACCTCAAACTCTTGAGCTCAAGTGATCCTCTTGCTTCAGCTTCCCCAAGTAGCTGGGACTACTGGTGCCCACCATGATGCCTGGCCAAGTTTTCTGTTTTTGTAGAGATGGAGTCAGGCTGGTCTTGAAGTCTTAAGCTCAAGTGATCCACCTTCCTTGGCCTCCTACCTAGAGTGTTAAGATTATAGGCTAACGTGATGCTCCCAGCCCGTTTCCACTCTTGCTAAATTTAACAAGAAATTTAACCCTTGTTCATTGCTCTAATTCAAGTTCCAACATTCTTGTGATGACACAAAAAAATACACAACAGGTTGGGCACGGTGGCTCACGCCTGTAATCTTAGCACTCTGGGAGGCCGAGGCCGGTGGATTGCCTGAGCTCACGAGTTCGAGACCAGCCTGAGCAAAAGTGAGACCCCCATCCCTACTGAAAATAGAGAAACTGAGGCAAGAGGATCACTTGAGCCCAAGAATTCGAGGTGCCTGTGAGCTATGATGCCACAGCACTCTACACAGGGTGACAGCTTGTGACTCTGTCTCAAAAACACACACACACACAACTATGAACACCAGAGCAAGACTCTGCCACACGTGGACATGAACACATCTGTGAGATGCTGATATACCAAGGTTATAAAACTTTACCAAGTTGTGTGTGCAGTGCTGCCAATGTAAGTGCTCAGTGGCAAGTTCATGGTCTCTATTGTTAAAACCCTATTAGTGGGCTCGGCGCCTATGGCTCAACCGGCTAAGGCGCCAGCCACGTACACCTAAGGTGGCGGGTTCGAATCCCCAGCCCGGACCCGCCAAACAACAATGACGGCTGCAACCAAAAAATAGCCGGGCGTTGTGCCGGGCGCCTGTGGTCCCAGCTACTTGGGAGGCGGAGGCAGGAGACTCGCTTGAGCCCAGGAGTTGGAGGTTGCTGTGAGCTGTAATGCCACGGCACTCTACCCAGGGGGACGGCTTGAGGCTCTGTCTCAAAAAAAAAAAAAAAAAAAAAAAAAACCCTATTAGTGATGTTTCACAGGATGTAGTCTAGGAAACTCAAAAGACTTACTTTCTTTTTTTAAAATCATTTCCTCCTTTTATTGAAATCTTTCATTCATTATATTGACCATACTTTTCCTAATGCTTCCTAAAAAACCGTCCTGGCCCTCTACATCAATTTCATTATAGGCCTATGACTACCCCAACCAGGCACAGGTCACAGTGTGGTAAGCTCTTAACTCCCTCAGTTCTTGTGGCAGGGTAGAACCCAGGAGTGCCAAAGCCTTAGGGCAAAAATCTAGTCTTGAGCAGCCTCACCTGATTATCCCATGCAAATGTGATCTCTTCCCAAGGTCTTGCCATACACACAAAACTAATAAAGTGTCACACTTTGTTCGGCCTCTTATCAGGTTTAAATAATTTCAATACCCAGCACCTCCCCACACACATCTTTTCTAAACTCTTATCAGATGACAGCTGTCCTTTGAACTGTCTTCTAATTTCTCATGTCCTTAAACTGTACAGCCCTTTATTCCACACCCATGGACCATTGCTGTGACTAGATCTCTCTGGAAGGGGTGAGACAGTCTTCAAGCCTGGCAGGATTTCCCTGCAGTTATGCAGGAGCAGGTCACCTGCCTTGAGAATACAATGTGCCAAGAGCTGCCACTTTCTGCGCTCTTTGATATGCATCCTTAGTCATGTCTTCATGTAATAAATATTTAACCCTGGAAACTAGGAGCCACAAATGTCTGTATGTTGGGGGCTCTGCCCTTGACCTTATAATGCAGTTTTCACATTAAGTCCCACATAGTTCAAGAGCCACACCAAGCCCAGCATTTGTAACTGTTAAGTGATGTCTGGAACAAATCAGATACCGTGGGTCCCAACTGCTCAGACACATCATGCTCCTCAGCAAAGCATCCCTAAAGTCTGCCCTCCCCAGTTTTCTGATATGAATCAATAATTGAGAATGGGGGAGCCAGACTACTGCAAAATGGCATCCACCCAACAGCCATCTCTGCAGCACTTGGGTTTCAATTTGTAGAAGGGCGATCCTCAGAGATCAGCACTGCCAGGCCCCAGAAGAAAAAAATCTTCACCCCCATTGGGCTTTCCTGCCCTAGCAGGCTAAACTGTGGCTCAAACAGATTTTCCCGCCTAACAGGCTATATAAGCAGATAGATTGTAAGGGAGCTGCCTTTGGACCCAGGTTTATTTGCATAAACCTGTCTTGGTCTTTGCTGTACTTTCTATGTCTGTTCTGTCTTTACCCTTCTGTGCTCATCCTCTCCTTATGAAGAAGATGGTCAAAGAACAGCTTTTCTCTGTAAAATAGCATTCCTGGGCTAGATATCCTTGCAAGCCTCTGTGCTCCTGGAGTTAAAACCTCCAAGAAGTTTCAATAAAAAGTTTCTCCCAAATGCTGATGAGATTCCTTTTCTGAATCTAGTAGAAGCTTCTTCCAAAAATGTGAAGGAACAGAGACTTAAGCAAGGCTGGGTGAGGTGGCTTATGCCTGTAATCCCAGCACTCTGGGAGGACTAGGAGGGCGGATTGCCTAAGCTCACAGGTTTGAGACCAGTGTGAGCAAGAGTGAGACTCTGTCTCTAAAAAAGCTGGCTGTTGTGGCGGACACCTTTAGTCCCAGCTACTTGGGAGGCTGAGGCTAGAGAATCACTTGAACCTAAGAGTTTGAGGTTGCTTTGAGCTATGATACCACAGCACTCTACCAAGAGTGATAAAGTGAGACTCTGTCTCAAAAGAAAAGAGAGACATAAGCAATATCTATTATTTTTTGTACCACCAAGAGACTCCACTGATCCCAGATGGCAGAGCTGTACACCACTGTATTTTCTACACCAGCACCAACTGTAAGTGGTAAATTTGTCTCAAATATAAAGAATTTTACTTCCAGCAAACTCAGTGGATTTTTTACAACACCTATGAAGTATGCAGAGCAGGTATTACTATCATTGACTTTATCAATTGAATATATCATTGACTTTATCAATGAATAGAGTCAAAGTTCAGAGACACACAGTTAGATCACACAAAGTTTAGATTACACAGTGAGTAGCAGAGCCCTGACTAATAAATCTCCTACATTCTCAATACTTCTATTTTATACAGTATTAATAAGAGATTTCTTAAAATAAAAAGTTTGCCCTAGTCCTATAATCAAAGCACTTGTCTGGCTAAGAATATTCATTTTGTCTATTAAATGCTGGCAAACTGGGAAGTAAAGAGAAGAGCTATTTGAAAGTCCCCTATCACTTCTTAGCTAACTTTTCCTTTCTGTTCTTGGCACGAGTATCTGTACAGTTTCTTCCATTCCCCTTGTATGCTTTCAGGGACTATATTACATACGACTCCCTGTAAGAGAGAATGCAAGTTTGAAATATCATCCCTCCCAGGGCTGCCAGAGACACCTGAGATTCAGATAGGACACTCTGTAGAGACCGTCAGGATTAGTTCCATGGCTTAACAAAGTCCTACAAAGTAAGTGGCTGAATATAACAGAAGTGTATTCCCTCACTGTTCTGGAAGCCAGAAGTCCCACATCACAGAATCAGCAGGCCTAGGTTCCCTCAGAACAGGGAAGAACCTGTTCTGGCCTCTCTTCTGGGGTCTGGCAGATGCTGGCAAACCTTGACATTCCTCCAATTTCCACCTCTGCAGGCACATAGCAGTGACTGTGTTCCCTCTGCATTCTCTCTTTCTTCTAAGGATGCCAGGTATTAGATTTAGAGCCCACCCTGATTTACGATGTTCACCTAAACTTAGCTACATCACTTACATTGGCGAAGACTCTATTTCTAAATAAGATCACATTCGGAGGTTCCAAGTGGATGTAGATCTTGAGGAGACCCTGTCTGAACCAGTGGAGTCTCAGCAGAGCAGGGTCTCATATTGGCACAGGACTAGTGAATCTTTTTTAAAAACCGTGGAGGAGACAGTGCGTCATCCTGTTTGGTTGGGTCACACGCAGGTAAACACTGAGTCTCAGTGCTCCATTACCTTTGCCCCTCTAAACACCATGCTGTCACTCAGGAACTGAAAATGGGTGGCAGAACAACTCCAACGTCTGCTCTCACAAGTTTTGCTGAAGCCACAAAGCTGTTGACACAGGTGACAATGTCCTCCCACTGAGGCACTAGACATGCCCTCTCAGGAATTATTCGTAGGAAGCCAAAATCATCCACTGTTCATCTCTCCAGAATCTGGCTAGTTCCTGCCGAGGGGGCGGCCCTAGCCTTCCTCCGGTGCCCTGGGGCCGGACGTGTGGCTGGGACAGCAAGGAAAGGGGTCGGGCGTTCTCCGCAGTCACGATGCAAAGCAGTGGCACAAATTGCTCCAGTCTCTCCACTCTGGAGTCTTTACTCTGTTCGCCCCCCACCAGCCTGTCTGAAGGAAGAACGCCGGAACCGGGCCCTTTTTTTTTTCTTTGAGACTGAGTCTCACGCTGTTGCTGTGTAGAGTGCTATGGCATCAAAGCTGACAGCAACCCCAGACTCTTGGGTTTCAGCGATCTCCTTACCTCGGCCTCCTGAGTAGCTGGGACTACAGGGGCCCACCACAATGCCCAGCTAATTTTTCTATTTTTAGTAAAGACAGGATTTTGCTCTTCCTTGGGGTGGTCTCAAACTCCTGAGTTCAAGCAATCCTCCTGCCTTGGCCTCCCAGAGTGCTAGAATTAGAGACACTGCACCTTAAAAGATTTAACAAGCACTCCCATCTTCCAGAACAGTGGCATAATGATAACAAAACAATAGAATTATACATTATCATACAAACCTCCATGTGTATCCATGGGACGTAACTCACCCTAGTTATTTTAAAAGAAATAATTTAATAAAAAGTATTGGTAACCAGACATTGGAGAATTCAATAGGCAGAAAGAAGCCAAATTATCACAAAGATAGATGCTGCAAGAAGCCCCAGGCTTGGGGGACAAAGAGAGGACATTGGAGTTATAAAAACTTAGGTGCTGGCAGAAGGGCCCATGGAACTGAGACCTCCAAGGAGAGTGTTGCTTAGGCTACTGGAGTCACCTTTGAGAGCAGGGCAGGGTGTCCCCGCTTGCCACCATGTCTTCATAGGAGGCCATGTGTCTGAGGAGGTTGCAATGTGACTGTAGATGTCACTGTTGACAGATAAATCTGTCATAGGAGGCCATGTGTCTGAGGAGGTTGCAATGTGA
Organism: Otolemur garnettii; assembly: GCF_000181295.1. NCBI lineage: Eukaryota > Metazoa > Chordata > Mammalia > Primates > Galagidae > Otolemur > Otolemur garnettii. The sequence continues at coordinate 635,947 of NW_003852687.1, forward strand.
CTGTAGATGTCACTGTTGACAGATAAATCTGTCCTTAGCAACACTCTCTGATCTACCTGCCCACCTGTCTTGGGGCACTGGTGGCCGCCCTGTGCCATTCCCAACCTGGAGAGCCCTAAGTAGCAACCACACTGCAGTTGCTCTAGGGGTCCCCATTGTGTGGTTTTCCTCTACAGTCCCATCTGGCTGTCCCTGCTTTTCAGAGGCACCTTATGCTTTGGGGAACACCCCAGCTTGCTTTCTTGGGCCTTTCCCATTGTCCCTCTCCCCTGGGCATTAGGGTAGGGTGATGGCAGCCTGTGCCTTCTTGATCCATGCGACCTGCTTTCTAGTTAATCATAACTGGGTGGTTTTTCAAGTATCAGAAGTAAACACACAATTAATTTAAACAGTCAGTTACTGTGCCATGTAGGTGGCAGGTAAGTCCTGAAGAGGGATCCCAGCTCAGTCAAATCATACTGTGAGTGAGCATAGGGGGCCTCAGGGTCCCTGGTCACTGGCAGGAAGAGGGGCAAAGTGACCTTGAATTTCACCTGCTGCTCTTACCCGAGAGAAGCACCAAGGCTAACGGTGTTGTGGGCACTGAAGATGGGGTGGGTTCAGGGCTCTTGCAGCAGTGAGGGGGTACTGAGAGGTGAGGCGGAGTTGAAGCAAGGTGAGGACTGGCTTTGAGCGATGTGAATAAATTGTGTGGCTGTGTGTGTGTGTTTGTGTCTATGTGTGTGGCGTGAGTGAACTGTGGGCAAATGGGAGCATGTGAGTGTGCACACGTGTGGCTTGGAGCACAGCTGAAAAGACTCAGAAAGCCTAAAAACACCCTGCAGTGTGTCCTCCCAGCTGGTACCTTCCCTGCTTGTACCTCTGCTTGAAGGGCTGAGGAAGCTGCGGCCTGCACTCCACCGGTGGTGGCTCAGCAGGCTCAAGCTGTCCCGGGACTCAGACTTTCTGCCCAGTCCCCATGCCATTCACATTCTCACCAGGAAGAATTATATTGCCTGGCCTGCAGTGAGCCTGGTAGCTGGGTCTTCCCCAAGGAGGAGTTGCCAAGGGGTCAAGCCCTGTACTGAGCCTCCCCACCTGTACTGTGCAATCTGCCCACCTGGAAGGTGAACCCCTAGAGAAGGTATCTGTCCTCTGAGAGATAAGGGTGACCTGGTGCCCATGCAGAACCAGGCTCTGACTGGGTTCTGGGGCTCATGGTGGGGGAAGGCACAGGGATGAAGGAAGAAAGCTGATCACCCCCGGCTTGGCAACCTTTCCCAGCCACTGTAGCCCCTTCCTCCTTCCAACCTGTACAGCTCCAAGGCAGGGGCTGGATCCAGAGACCTCTTAGGAGTAAAGCTGAGGGGCTGGGACCTGGCAGGAGACTGAGTCACCCGGAGCTGCCAGGGGAGGAAAAGACATAGGTTTCTGGAAAACTTGAAGCCAGAGGGCAAGGCCCAGGCTTGAGGTTGGCCCCTCCCCCAAAGTCTCTCCAACATGTCCTTTCTGATTTCTAGGAGCTGGGCAGGCCCAGGGTCAGACTCCACTTTGAATCTCAGCTCCCTGCATCCTCACTCTGTGCCCTCAGGCAGGTGGCAGGTGCCCCTGGTTTCTCCTCTGTAAAGTGGGACGGTGCGACCATTTCCAGGACTCACCTGAGACTGGAGAATCAGCACCAACTGCTGGGAAGCCAAGGGGGAATCAAGGACAGGAATTCTCTATAAAACAAATTTATAGCTTTCATATGCAAGCTATAACCCAATTATAGCCCAAGAATATGGGGAAAGGGAGGGCAGGGGAGGGAGGAGGATGGGTGGAGGGAGAGTAATTGGTGGGACCGCATCTACAGCGCATCTTACTAGGGTACATGTGAAACTTACTAAATGTAGAATATAAATGTCTTAACACAATACCTAAGAAAATGCCATGAAGGCTATGTTACCCAGTTTGATGAAAATATTTCAAATTGTATATAAAACCAGCACATTGTACCCCATGGTTGATTTAATGTACACAGCTATGATTAAAAAAAAAAAAAGGAACAGGAATTCTGGGCTGAGGAGGGTGGCTCATGCCTGTAATCCCAGCACTCTGGGAGGCCAAGGCAGGTGGATTGCTCAAGCTGCTCTGTCTCCTGGCCCAATCTGTCTTGCCCCAGTTCTTGAGGAAGCCGACAGATGCTGCACATATGCAGCAGCTGCTGGGAAGACTGAGGCCAACCCTGCAGCACCTGGACTAGGAGCTCTCTTCAGCAGACTTGATGCAGGTAAGCCTCTCCTGCCTGCCTGGCCCCTAGGGGGACTCTGAGTGCAGGGCTGAGCCACCACCCCAGCTGGCTCATCTCCCTAGCTCACTGCTGTTAGCTGCAACCTCTTCCAAGACTAGCCCCAGCTGGCAGAGTCAATGCAACTCAGTACAAAATAATAACACCTACTCAGTCCGTTGCATAGAACTGAGGAACATGGGGAAGCCAACATCAGCAAGCTCTCCTCATGGAGAGGCAAGGGTGAAGCCCTTCCCAGTGATTTTCACTGGCTTTCATTGTAATCTCAGGCATGAGAAAATACAGCACAGCGGAAACCTTCAAAGAGAGAGTCAAGGTTAAAAATCAAGGAGTTTATCTTTAGCTGCAATTGAACTCCTAACACATTCTGCTTTCTGCACCTCTGTCTTGCCTTTTTCTTATCACTGCTAAACATTACTTAGGACTGAGACAGTGTGGTGTGCTCTGTCTAGGGAGTATTGTTTTTAGTACTCAGGGTCAGAAGGGATGCTTGGATTTTGTCCAGAACACTCTGTCCCTAGTGCATAGGACTTTTGACCCTATGCTCCATCCTGTAGTCCTGTGTGGAGGCTGCCCTGGATGCTGAGCTTGTCCAGGAGGATCACAAGCTCATCCTCTAACCTCGGGACCCCAGGAAAGCTCAGCTGGCCCAGAAGCTGATGCAGTGGCTGTAGGAGTAGCTCCCAAGAACGAATTCAGCATGCTCCCCTGCACTCTGTTGCCTGCAGTAAACACACTATGTTTCCCACTGGCCTCCAGCTTCACTCCATCCCCAGGAAGTAGGAACTGTCCTGTTTCTGGTTCCCTGGCCTATTAGGACAGGGAATCTCCCAACATCACAAGCACAGAGTGAGTAGCACTCCTGCCTCCCCATGGGTTCTAGTTGCCTTCCTCAGCTACCAGCTGCATAATCAGGCCACTTCAGTCCCAGCTGAGGCAGCAAGTTTCTGGGCCTCTCTGCATGGACTAGGTTGACTGGTTGCCACCACCTCCCCAGTGGTGTTGTCCTCAATGGCCCTACAGCTACCCAACCCCCTGTGTCTCTTCCTCCTGATCCTTCTCTAGCCACAATTTGGG
>NW_003852687.1:639389-643532 GCF_000181295.1 Otolemur garnettii
GGATAAGGAGACAGGAGCACAACCCTCCCCCAGCCCTGTGCCAGGGGCATCTCCCCAGCTCACTCCTCAGCTGCCTTGGAACCCTTGCTGCTCTGAGAGTTCTAGGCTTCCTGGCCTCATGACAACACCAAGGGAAACAAGAAGTTCTAGAATGCCAGGTCCTGGGCCTGGGTAAAAGAGGGCACAGGAACAGGGGCTCCAGCTGGACACAGGCTCAAGTCTGCCACAGGCCCACTGCAGCTGGAGCCTGCCTCACGAGTCCTGACATGTCCCTGGAGCTCTATCTGGACCTGCTGTCTGCACCATGCCGCGCAGTTTACATCTTTGCCAAGAAGAACAAAATCCCCTTCGACTTCCAGTTTGTGGATCTGCTGAAAGGTCAGGTCTTCCGCAGCAGGGAGGCCTGGTCCTGGGGGGGAGGCAGGGTACACAGGGAGGTGCAGAGACATAGGACCCCACAAAAGTCCACAGGGAATGAAAAGGTGCCAAGAAACATGGAGGCTGCATCCCTGCCTTCGCCAGTCTCCAGTAGTGACTGCCCCCTCACCCAGATGAGCAGGCTCTTCTAGGGTAAAGGGGGGAGGGTAGGAACTGAGAACCTTGGCTCCCCTTCTCCCTTCTTGGGGGTGGCCCTTTCCCTGTAGCACCTGCCCACAAGGCTGGCACAGTGCGGAGGCGCAGCCTGTCCATTCCACCTCCCAGAGTGCAGACCTGCTCAGGGCTGTGCTGACCCCACAGGAGGCCAGGGGGTCAGGCTCCAGCCCTGCCCCCCACACACAAGGGGGTCCAGAATCTCAGCTTACAGAAGCAGAAGGCTCTAGTCTAGAATGTAGAGGAAGAGACACGGGAGCTGCTGTGGAAGCGAATGGGATGTGAATGGAGTCCCAGAAAAGCTTCCAACCCAAGGCGGCTGGCCCAGGGAGAGTTTCAGCATCTCCCCGATGTTGCATCCCTGTTCAGGGGATCCCAACTGAGGCTGAGAGGCTCCCCTTTGGACATTCCGCTCTGGGCTGGGCCCAGGCTCCCTGCCACCAGCTGCAGGTGTCCTGCTCCTCTTCAAGAGGAGATATTGAGGGGTGAGGGGCCCCTGAGCGCTTCATGCCCAGAGTTGGGAAAGGGGGTTAGACACCTGCAGCTTCTGAGCCCAAGGGTCATCTGGGTGGCAGGGCACAGGGGGGAGGTCATGACTGGGACCTGGGGTGAGGGCAGGCCAGGAGGTAAGAACCCTGATCCCGGTCCCTGTACTGTCACTGCCTTTCCTACGACCTGGGGTGAGCCACAGTGTCCCTCAAGGTCTGTTTCCTCTTCCTGAGAAAACAGAGAGGAAGGCATTTCTGTCCCTGGAAATCCCACATCTTTCTACCCTGGGCCATCACAGTCTCAGGCCTTACCTGCCCCACTCAGGTCAGCACCACAGCAGGGAATACATCGAGATCAACCCACTGCGGAAGCTGCCAAGCCTCAGAAATGGGAAGTTTGTCTTATCTGAAAGGTAACCTTCTTCCCCAGGGCCCTTCTGCCATCTGTCTCTACTCTTCCTGGGAGACTCCATGGGAGTGTTTGTCTTTCTCACTGTGGGAACTTTCACGTGTTCACTGAAACTTTACATAAGGAATATGTGGGTCACTATGAAAGTTCTGAGACAGCATTATGATCCATTATTTCACTTCCAAGCAACACAGTTGACAGCATCCTCTGATTCACCCGTGCAAGTTTCAACTTGCTCAGCTTATCCATGTTGCTAGAAGGGCTTCATTTGTTTCTGTCTGTGTAGATTTTATGATTCTTGGTTTTTGTGTATCTCAAAACTTTTGTAATGACCCCAGTATTAACCAGTGAGGAACATAATGACCCCACAACTCAGAGCCAACTCCAACCATTGTCAACTTGGAGCCCATGTGGCATCATATGTCCCCAAGTCAGTCACCCTGCTGTCCAGATGCCCTATCGTTTCGCCCACAAATACTTAGGAATGTATCTCTAATAGAAATGGGCTCAAAAAAACAAAACAAAACAAAAAAAAGCATTGCCACAATATTATTAGAACACCTAATGAAATTAACAACAACTCCTGGGTTTCATCATGTAACTAGTTTCTATCCACAAGTCTCTGATTATCCCATAAATACTCTCTTGGCAGTTTGTTTGAGTCAGAGTTTAAAGAAATTTCCAGTATTGTAGCACGTTGATCTGTCTCTCCTACCTCTTTTAATAGCTAGTCTCCATGCCCTGATGTTTGACTTTGCATGTTTGTTGTTGTTGATAATGAAGAATCAGAGCCCTTTGTCCTGGGGAGTTTCTCACACTAGCCATCAATCAGCCAGGTCTGGGACATCCCCCAGAGTGTGTCTCCGATCCCTCTCCTCCTGGGTCCCCATGGCCTCTGCCCCTCCCAGACACCAATGACCCTCCTTGTTGGTGATTCTGCTGTCTTGGCCACACCCTCCCTCTAACACCAGAGGGACTGATCCTCTCATCCCCTGGTGTATGTAACCGAATCATAAGGATTAAGTCCACATCCTTCCTGCACCCCCAGGGACATTCATCAAGGCCTCCACTATGTTTCTGATGGTCTCACTACTCCCCACCCTGCTCACACCCACCTAATCTCTTCTTCCCAAATTCACCTGGTTACCTCTCATCTGACATTTCAGCACCTGCTGTTCCCCTGCAGGCCTGCCTCTTCTTACATCACCCACCAACTCCTACTCACCCTGCAGGTTTCCTTGCCCTCCCTCACTGTCTGACAGCTTTGGAGGAGCCCTTTCCTGGTATCCGTTGGGCTCCTTCCTGCCTAGAGCCTGCCTGTGCAGGGGAGACCCAGAAGTTAGTCCTAGACCATGCTGAGGCATTCAGGAAGGCAAGAGTGGAGCCCCTGACTTGCCCTTTCTGCAGCGTGGCCATCCTCTTCTACCTGTGCCGCAAGTACAGTGCACCCTCGCACTGGTACCCACCAGACCTGCACACACGTGCCCGCGTGGATGAGTTCATGGCCTGGCAGCACACAGCCATTCAACTGCCCATGAACAAGATGCTCTGGATCAAGGTGAGCAGAGCCATGTCTGGGGACTGGGGACAAGCAGACAAGCAAGTCAGAAATCTTGAGGTCCAGTCCTGGGCCCAGTAACCGTTGGTGAGCTCTGGCTAGTCTCCATGCCTCTCTGAGCCTCATTCCTCAGCTCTCTCTCCTGTCTGGGCTGTCTGGAGTATGGCCAAAACCACTGGGTACAAAAAAGTGTTATTCAGACAAGGGGAAGGGTACACTCAAGGAGCTGATGTTACTCACGCCAGGGCAGAGAATTGTCAGAATCAAAGGGCCCATAGAGATCAGCAAATTTGAAGATGACTGATAACCAGTACACATGTCACTACTTCTATGACTGTGACAGACATCACTAATCAATTGCAGAATCTGTTCCTGCTGAGCTCCCCAAAGCCTTCTGAATAGATCATCCTGGGTAACATCCACCAATCAGAACTGTTAAAAGAGGTGACGTTACTTTATGATCTTATTAGCATACAATGTCTGTCTAGTAGACAGGAACATACAGGCCTGGGGGACAGGTGGGGCTGGGGTCCAGCCTCCTCTTCTCTCCTCTCCCCAACCCTGGCCAGTTGCTGCTCCCAATGATCACAGGGGAGGAGGTTCCAGCTGAGAAAACAGAAGAGATCCTGAGAGAGGTGAAGAAGAGTCTGGATCAATTTGAAGAGAAGTTTCTGCAGGACAGGATGTTCATCACTGGGGATGAAATATCCCTGGCGGACTTGGTGGCCCTGGTGGAGATGATGCAGGTGGGGTGGGGGGAGCCTGAGCAGGGGCAGGATGCCTCTTTTGCTGTGACCAGTGTGGCCATAACATGAAAACAGGCTGGTGAAGGCAGAGCGGCAGGCAGAGCCACCACTGTGGGGGCTATGGGAGTCAGGCCTGGGTGCCAGAAATCAATCTTGCAGGGGGTGGGGGGTGGGGGATATGAAGCAGAGGGTCTTTAGTTTTGTTTTTCTGAGACAGAGTCTTGCTCCTTTGCTCAGGATAGAGTGCCGCAGCATTAGCCTAGCTCATGGCAACCTCAAACTCCTGGGTGTAATCAGTCTTCCTACCTTAGCCTCCCAAATAGCTGGGCCTATAGTCATCCACCATGAACC
>NW_003852687.1:643732-649392 GCF_000181295.1 Otolemur garnettii
ACAGGCGCCCGCCACAATGCCCGGCCATTTTTTGGTTGCAGCCATCATTTTTGTTTGGCGGGCCTGGGCTGGGGATTCGAACCCGCCACCTTAGGTGTATGTGGCTGGCACCTTAGCTGCTTGAGCCACAGGCGCTGAGTCAATGTTTTCTATTTTTATAGAAACGGGTCTTGCTCTTGCGCAAGCTGGTCTCGAACTCCTGAGATCAAGCATTCCTCCTGTCTTGGTCTCCCAGAGTGCTGGGATTATAGTTGTGAACCACCATGCCTAGTCACAGCACAGGGTTTTTTGAATCAGGGAGGGGAGGGTCACAATCCTCCATGCTTGACAAAGATTCTCCAGTGTATGGAGGAGCTAGTGGGTGAGCCTGAGATATGGAGAACACCTTGCTTTTCTCAGTCAATCCACCAGAATCCCAGATGCCTCCTCCTAAGGCTCTCCATGAAATGTCCAGAGGCCTCTAACCTGTCCTTCAGGTCTTGTCTCTTTTCTAGAGCTACAGACAGACAGCTATGCCAGGCAACTCTCCTAGTTGGGTCTGAGGGCATCCATGGTGCATTTGAAGGCACATCTGGGAGTGGAACATTTATGTGGCCTCTACATGCAGGGGAGGGATTAATATGACCCCTGGGACATTCCAGATCCCCCATGTCCATCCTTTATCTATTCCATCTGTGATGCCTCACCCAGGCCTTGGGTGTCTTCAGACTAGTTCTTTGCAAAGGCAGATGGGAAGGGTCCCTGAGACTGTAGGAAAGGACCCAGGTGGGGCTGGACCCCAGGCTGAACACACTTTCCTCTTTGTCCACAGCCCCTGGCGAGCAACCATAACGTCTTCAACACCAGCTCCAAGCTGGCTGAGTGGCGCATGCGGGTAGAGTTGGCAATTGGCTCTGGCCTCTTCTGGGAAGCCCATGAGCGCCTGGTGAAATTGTCAGAATGGGACTGTTCAACATTGGATGCAACGGTCAAGGAGAGGATCTGTGAGTTTCTACAGAAGTACAAGTGATCCCAGAGGCAGCCCATCCTTCAGGGCTTGGATGGTGTAGCCCTCTGAGCCTCCTTCCTCAGGGTAGATGTTAAAAAACAATTCTGTTTTCTGCCTAATAAAAAAATAGAACAACAGCCTGGGGCCTGCAGCACAGTGGTTATAGCCGGCCACATGCACCAAGGCTGGCGCGTTCATGCCCAGCTTGGGCCTTCTAAACAATGACAACCGCAACAAAAAAATGGCTGGGCATTGTGGCCAGCACCTGTAGTTCCAGTTACTTGAGAGGCTGAGGCAAGAGAATCGCTTAAGCCTAAGAGTTTGAGATTGCTATGAGCACCATGGCACTCTACCCAGGAAGACATAGTGAGACTCTGTCTCAAAAATAAATAAATAAATAGAAATTGAAAAATAGAACAACCATCATGGCTGCTGAGCCTGGGACAGTTGGTGTAATTGTAGGGGTTATCATGAGAGGCGATGGTGTTCAAAGGTCCTCCCAGGTTCCAAATGGAATTTTAAAATTAAAGATTAAATATAACTACCTTGTCACTAAAAATAGTTGATAACTTCAGTAGCTTTTTAAATTTTTTAATTAATTTATTTTTGGAGATGGAATCTCACTTTACTGCTCAGGTTGGAGTTCAGTGGTATGATCATAGCTAACTACAGCCTTGAACTTCTGGGTGCAACTGATCCTCCGCCTCAGCCTCCCAAGGAGCTGGAACTATAAGACATGCCACCATTCCCAGCTTCTACTTTTAATAATAGAGCAACAGCAAAAGATCATACAAGGAAGCAGAGGACTTGAACGCTACTATGAACCAATTGGGACGCACAGAACACTCCACCCAACAACAGCAGGGTAAAGATTGTTCTCAAAAGTACTTGGAATATTCTCCAGCAGAGACCACATGTTCATTCATAAAATAAGTTTCAAATTTAAGGCGACTGAAATCACACAAAGTGTGTTTTCCAAACACAATGGAATAAAATTAGAAATCAATAAAAGAAGGAAAATTTAAAACTTCACAAGTAGGTAGAAATTAAACACACTCTTAAACAAACAATGGGTCAAAGAAGAAATTACAAGAGAAATTAGAAAGTGCCTTGACCTAATGAAAATGAAAACATAACATACCAAAATGTATATAGGCTATAGCAGAAGGGAATTTATAGCTGTAAACACAAACATTAAAAAAGAACAATCTCAAATCAATAACCTAACTTTACACCACAGGAAACTAGAAAAATAAGAGCAAACTAAACCCAACACTAGCAGAAGAAAGGAAATAAAAAAGATTAGAATGCCATCTGGAGATAGGCTAGGCATGATGCTCATGGTTGTAATCACAGTGATTTGGGAGGCCAATGTTGGAGGATAACTTTACCCCAGGAGTTTGAAACTAACCTGGATAACATAGTGAGACTTCATCACTACCAAAAAGAAAATATCCAGGGAATTGATTGATCAATCCCAGGAATTTACAATGAGCTGTGTGGTTGGGCTGCTGCACTCTAGCCTGGGCAACCGAACTATATCTATTAAAAAAAGAAAAGAAAAAAGAATGGAGATAAATGAAATAGAAAATAGCCCCCTCCAAAAAAAAAATCAATGAAACCCAAATTTGGATCTTTGAAAAGATCAACAAAATTGACAAATTTCTTTAACTTGAATAATCAAGTTTTTCTTAATTTAAGATTCAAATTAACAGTACTTATTGGAAAATGAAGTAGAGACATCACTACTGATCTTACATATGTGCAAAGGATCATAAAGAAATACTATGGGGCTTGGTGCCTGTGGCTCAATCGGCTAGGGCGCCAGCCACGTACACCTAAGGTGGCGAGTTCGAATGCCCAGCCTGGGCCACCAAACAACAATGATGGCTGCAACCAAGAAATGGCCGGGCGTTGTGGCGGGCGCCTGTGGTCCCAGCTACTTGGGAGGCGGAGGCAGGAGACTCGCTTGAGCCCAGGAGTTGGAGGTTGCTGTGAGCTGTGATGCCATGGCACTCTGCCCAGGGTGATAGCTTGAGGCTCTGTCTCAAAAAAAAAAAGAAACACTATGGATAATTGCATCTAAACAAATTAGATGACTTAGACGAAATGAGCAAAATCATAGAAACACACAATGTATTAAAACTAACTCAAAAAGTAATTGAATAGCCAGGCACAGTGGCTCATGCCTATAAATCCAGAATTTGGAAGGACAAGATGGGTGGATTGCCTGAGCTCATGAGTTAGAGACCAGTCTTAGTAAGAGCAAGACCCCATCATTAAAGCATAGCTGGGTGTTTTGGTGAGCACCTGTAGTCTCAACTACCTGGGAGTCTGAGGCAAAAGAAACATTTGAACCCAAGCGTTTGAGGTTGCTGTGAGCTAAGATGCCTCAGCACTCTACCAGGGGTGACCTAGTGAGACTCTGTCTCAAAAAAAAAAAAAAAAGTAATAGAACATTTCAATATACATATGACAAGTAAAGAGATAGAAATATTTGTTTAAAAAATTTCTACAAAGAAAAGCCCAAGACCAGATGTTTTCACTAGTGAAGTCTACCAAATTCTTAAATTAAAACTGAACCATTACAAACTCTTCCCAAAAACTGAAGATGAGGGAGGAAGCACTCCCCAACTCATTGTATGAGACCAGCATGACTCTGAAATCAAAGCCAGAAAAAAAGATATCGCAAGAAAAAAAAATACAAAGTAATGTCCTGTGAATGTAGACAACAAAATCCTTAATAAAATATTAGCAAATGGAATCCAGCAGCATGTTAAAAGGATTATATGCTTTGGCATTTATCCTAGGAGTGCAAAGATGGTTCAATGTATGAGAATCAATTCCATGTAAATGTACCATATTAATAAAGGACAAAAATCACATGATCATTGTAAAAATGCAGAAAAGCCATGATGAAATCACTCAACAGATGAAGACTAGAAGGGAATTTCCTCAACCTGATAAAAAGCACCTGTGAAAAACTTACAAGTAACATTGTACATAGTGATGAAAGACTGAATACTTCTCCTGCTAATCTCAGTAACAAGACAAAAATGATTACTTTCACTACTTCTATTTAACATTATACTGAAGGTTCTAGGCAAGGAAATTAGGCAATAAAAAGGAATAAAAGACATCCAGATTGGAAAAGGAAAATGTAAAACTATTTCTTTTCACAGGTGACATACTGTACATAGGAAATCCTTGAATTCACTAAAAAGCTATTAGTTGTAATAAACAAGTTTTGCAAGGTTGCAGGATTCAAGATCCATGCACAAAAATCAATAGTATACATTTGCAATGAACAATCAAAAAATGAAATTAAGGAGGCAAAGATGGCCAACTGGAGCCAGCTTTCCACAGAGGCTCCCATCTAGAAGGAGAGTTAAAGGACAGAAGTTTAGCAAGTAAGCTGATGGTTTGGAGCTGAGCCAAGAGAGAAGGTTGAAGAACACACATCAACCCTGCTGAGACAAGCTGCGACCCCAAGGAAACAAACAATAGGTACAAAATCCATCATCAAGCAGACGGGAGTCCCCTCCCCCATGAGAATGGCTCACAGTATACTCTCTACAAACAAGCGAGCAGAGTTCTGATATCCTCCTATTTTATCCCATGGGAGATATCCTCTAAAAACTGGAACTCCTTCCCCAGAGAGGACCCACTAGTGTGCCATGGCACTCTCCCGCCAGGTGTAAAAATGTATATATTCTCTACCTGCAGTTCTGAACTTCCCGCACTCCCTTCCACTCTCACCCTGAGATCTGAAAGCCTGTCCCCCTTGGAGTCCAGAAACTTGGGCATTTTCTCGAAAGGTGTGGGCAAGGCATGGGCTGTTGCAGGTCTGTGCTAATTCTATGGCATAGGGTTAAAGAGAGGACTGTGGACCAAGGAAGCCATACGGGAGAGGGAGAAGCAGTGCCCCACAGCACAGAGCAGTAGCGGTGGGAAAAATAGGGCTCACACCCTGGGGGATGTTTTGGAGAGACACTTCCCACCTCTCTTGGCGACTACTCTGGCGGCAGCCACTGGTGGAACAGATCTGAGACAGAAATGTAGGCCTGGTGAGTAAAGGGTATGCCTGACGCAGTATCTGCCCTGGTAAAGCACAGCGGGGACAGAGACAAGAATACGCATGCAGAGTTGGCAAACTCCCAGGGCAGGGCTGAGTCAGAAGTGCTGCTTTCGTGAGCCTAAGAAGCACCTGGCCCTCAGGGGTACATAGCTAAGACAAAAGCAGGCGGGGCAACAGCACCAGCCCAGGGAGAAGCAAAAACTGAGACCTGAGTGTGAGCTCTAACCATGCCTGCCCTAACACAGAGTGCAGCAGAGACAGAGACACCAGCTCCATGAGAACTGGCGCAAAGGCAGTGGCACAGGGTGGGGCTAAGTCACAGGTTCTGTGAACTCAAACAGATTCTGAAATTCAGATAGCAGACAGTTTCAGAAACTTAGCAGGCTCAACCTGAATAAGGCATCTCCCAGACACACTATAATTAACTTTGGCAAAGTTAATATAAAGGAGAAAATTCTGAAAGCAGTCAGATGTAAGAAAACCATAACCTACAAGGGGAAGAATATTAGAATGACTGCAGATCTCTCTGCTTAAACCTGTCAAGCTAGAAGAGGGTGTTCATTGACTTTTAATCTCCTAAAGAAAAATAATTTT
>NW_003852687.1:649686-652360 GCF_000181295.1 Otolemur garnettii
CCCGCCACCTTAGGTGTATGTGGCTGGCACCTTAGCCACTTGAGCCACAGGCACTGAGCCAGAAAAATAATTTTCAGCCCAAGATCCTGTATCCAGCTAAGCTGAGTTTTATTTATAATGGAGAAATTAAATACTTTAATGACATTCACATGTTGAAGAAATTTGCCATAACTAAACCAGTTCCCCAGGATATTCTCAGACCTATCCTCCATAATGACCAGCGCAATCCTCAACCACTAAAGTAAACTCACTCAGAAACTTTTTTTTTTTTAAATTAATACATCACTGTGTACATTAATGCAGTCATGGAGTACAATGTGCTGGCTTTATATACAATTTGAAATATTTTCATCAAACTGGTTAACATAGCCTTTACCTCATTTTCTTAGTTATTGTGTTAAGACATTTATATTCTACATTTAGTAAGTTTCATATGTGCCCTTGTAAGATGCACCTTAGGTGTAGTCCCACTAATTACCTTCCCTCCACTTATACTCCCCCCTTCCCTCCCCTTCCCTCACCTTCCTTTCCCCTTTCTCCATGTTCTTGGGCTATAATTGGGTTATAGCCTTCACATGAAAGCTATAATTACTTTCACAGTAGGACTGAGTACATTGGATACTTTTTCTTTCATTCTTGAGATACTTTGTGAAGAAGAAGATGTTCCAGCTCCATCCATGTAAACATGAAAGAGGTAAAGTCTCCATCTTTCTTTAAGGCTGCATAATATTCCATGGTGTACATATATCACAATTTATTAATCCATTCATGGGTCAATGGGCATTTGGGTTTCTTCCATGACTTAGCAATTATAAATTGGGCTGCAATAAACATTCTGGTACAAATATCTTTGTTATAATGTGATTTTTGGTCTTTTGGATATATATCTAGTGGAGGAATTGTAGGATTGAATGGCAGGTCTATTTTTAGTTCTCTAAGTGTTCTCCGGATGTCTTTCCAAAAGGAACATATTAGTTGCCATTCCCAGCAGCAGTGTAGAAGTGTTCCCTTTTCTCCACATCCACACCAACATCTCTGGTTTTTGGATTTTGTGATGTTGGCTAATCTTACTGGAGTTAGATGATATCTCCAGTAAGAGATAGTTTTGATTTGCATTTCTCTGATGATTAAGAATTTTTTCATATGTCTGTAGGTCATCCACCTGTCTTCTTCAGAGAAGTCTCTCTTCAAGTCCCTTGCATACCCTGAGATGGAATCACTTGTTCTTTTCTTGCTAATACGTTTGAGTTCTCAGTGGATTCTGGTTATTAAACCTTTGTCGGAGACATAAGCTGCAAATATCTTCTCTCATTCTGAGGGCTTATATGCTTGCTTTAGTTACTATGTTCTTGTCTGTGCAGAAGCTTTTTAGTTTGGTCAGGTCCCAGTAGTGTATTTTTGATGCTGCTTTAATTGCCCCAGGGGTCGTCCTCATAAAATATTTGCCCAGGCTGATTTCTTCAAGAGTTTTCCCTGCACTTTCTTCTAGTATTTTTATTGTTTTATGTCTTAAGTTTAAATCTTTAATCCAGTGAGAGTCTATCTTAGTTAATGGTGAAAGGTGTGGGGCCAGTTTCAGTCTTCTACAGGTCGCCAACCAGTTCACCCAGCATCATTTGTTAAATAGGAAATCTTTTCCCCACTGAATGTTTTTAATTTTCTTGTTAAATATCAAATAATGGTAAATAGCTGGGTTCATCTCTTAGTTCTCTATTCTGTTCCGTACATCTACCTCTCTGTTTTTGCACCAGTACCATGCTGTTTTGATCACTATCGATTTATAGTATAGTCTGAAGTCTGGTAGTGTGATTCCTCCTGCTTTGTTTTTATTTCTGAGCAATGTCTTGGCTATTCCAGGTTTTTTCTGATTCCATATAAAACAAAGTATTATTTTTTTGAGATCTTTAAAGTATGACAGTGGAGCTTTAATAGGGATTGCATTAAAATTGTATATTGCTTTGGGTTGTATGGACATTTTAACAATGTTGATTCTTCACAGCCATGAGCATGGTATGTTTTAGCTATTATGGTATCGTTAGCTATTTCTTAGAGTTTCATAGTTCTCTTTATAGAGATCTTTCACGTCCTTTGTTAGGTAAATTCCCAAATATTTCATCTTCTTTGGCACTACTGTGAAAGAAATAGAGTCCTTGACTGTTTTTTCAGCTTGACTGTTGTTGGTATATATAAAGCCTATAGATTTATGAGTGTTGATTTTGTAACCTGAGATGCTGCTGTATTCCTTGAGCATGTCTAACAGTTTTGTAGTAGAATCCCTGGAGTTTTCCAGATATACAATCATATCATCTGCGAAGAGTGAAAGTGTGATCTCTTCTGACCCTATAGGGATACCCTCGATCACTTTTTCTTCCCTAAGTGTGATGGCTAAAACTTCCATTACAATGTTGAAGATCAGTGGAGACAATGGGCAACCTTGCCTGGTTCCTGATCTGAGTGGAAATGATTTCAATTTAACTTCATTCAATACGATGTTGGCTGTGGGTTTGCTGTAGATGGCCTCTATCAGTTTAAAAAATGTCCCTTTTATACTAATTTACTTAAGTGTTCAGATCATGAAAAGATGCTGGATATTATCAAAAGCTTTTTCTGCATCAATTGAGAGAATCATATGGTCTTTGTTTTTTAATTTGTTTATGTGGTGAATTATATTTAT
>NW_003852687.1:652763-659751 GCF_000181295.1 Otolemur garnettii
CTTCAAATTTTCTTATTTCTGAGAATAGAGTGTCTTGTAATATTCATTAAGGATTTTTTGAATTTATGAGGAGTTTGTTGCTATTTCCTCTTTACCATTTCTGACTGATGAAATTAGAGATTTTACTCTTTTTTTTCTGGTTAGGTTAGCCAAAGGTTTATCTATTTTGTTGACCTTTTCAAAAACCCAACTTTTTGATTTATTGATCTGTTGCATAATTCTTTTGTTTTCAATTTCATTAATTCTCCTCCAATTTTGGGTATTTATTTTCTTCTGCTGGGTTTAGGATTGGCATGTTCTTCCTTTTCCAGTTGTTTGAGATGTCCCATTAGGTTGTTAACTTCCTCTCTTTCCATTCTCTTGAGGAAGCCTTGCAGTACTATAAATTTTCCTCTTAGGACTGCCTTTGTGATATCCTAGAGGTACTGATAATTCATGTCTTCATTATCGTTTTGTTCCAAAAATTTGGTAATTTCCTCCTTAATCTCATTTATGACCCAGCTATCATTCAGCATAAGGTTATTTAGCTTCCATGTTTTTGTATGAGTATGCAGATTCCTGTTGTTACTGAGTTCAACTTTTATTCCATGATGGTCCCAGAAGATGCAAGAAATAATTTGTATTCTTTAAAATTTGCTAAGGTTAGACTTGTAACCTAAGATGTGATCAATTCTGGAGTATGTTCTGTGGGCTGATGAGAAGAATGTGTGTTCAATTTTGTTAGGATGAAATGTTCTGTAGATGTCTGTTAAATCCAAATGTTGAATGGTTAATTTTAAATCTAAAATTTCTTTGCTTAGCTTCTTATTGGAGGATTTATCCAACACTGCCAAAGGAGTGTTAAAATCTCCAACTACTATGGAACTGGAGGAAATCAAGTTGCTCATGCCTGTTAGAGTGTCTCTTATAAATTGAGGTGCATTCTGGTTGAGTGCATAAATATTAATAATTGAAATCTCATCATTTTGAGTAGTACCCTTAACAAATAGGAAATGACCATCCTCATCCTTACTTACTTTTGTTGGTTTAAAGCCTATTGTATCTGCAAATAAAATTGCAACACCGGCTTTTTTCTGATTTCCATTTGCCTGGAACATAGATGACCATCCCTTCACCCTGAGTCTATATTTGTCTTTTAAGGTAAGATGAGATTCTTGTATGTAGCAGATATCTGGCCTGAGTTTTTGTATCCAGTCAGCCAACCTGTGCCTCTTTAGAGGACATTCAAGCCATTCCATTAATTAAGAATATTGATAAGCCTGGTAGAATTTGGGGTGTCAAGTTTTTCAAAAGTCCAGTGGACATTTTTAATCCTTTCACCACTGTAGAAAGTGGATACCCATAGGGGCAGTGTGCAGTCTCTGTATTTCTCTGTCACTGCTCTCTCCAAGGACCTGTAACACTCCTCAGAGGTGGCTTGAACAATTAATTGGGAGAAAAAGGAGCTCCAGGGAATTCTGCACAGACAACTGAATCATTAAGCTGGGATGGGGGTACAGGATTCCTAGTAAGGAATATGGGTATGTGGCAGATACTTTTTTGCCCTTTTGGCAGGGGTGCCCAACCCTTTGGATACCCTAAGTTTCTGAAAGATTTTTAAGGTCCCCAAAAGACACATCCTCAGTGTCCTTCCAGGTCTATCACTGTCTAACACTATGGCAGCTCTCATAACCTAGGGCAGGAGGAGAGCATCGGGAGGCTTGTTTATTCTGCTATTCCCGGATCCTGCAGCTCCCCAGTGTTTTCTGAGTGATAATTTATCAGCCAAGCTACCTCCAGTTAGATAGGAACTGATTCTTGGTAGAAGTCCTAGCACACTGGGAGGCCGAGGCAGGTAGATTCCTTGAGCTCAGGAGTGTAGATGGTGTTTTTGTTCCTCGGAACTTCTGTTTGATGACACAGGGGAAAGAACTGCAAACGGAATGAATCTTCAAGGGAGACCGGGACTCGCTCTGGTCGGCGGCCCCGATAAACTTTACTCAGTATCTTATATACTTTCCAACATTTAGTAAGAATTTAACACATATACAAAGAAGTCAAGTAATGTGAGGAAGCAACCATTTGAGATTACAATTTAGTGTGAAGGTTGAGGAAGGCGCATACAATTGATTTTGTTTAGAGTAAAACATTTTGGAGCCTGGCTGTCGGTCCTCTCTTGCCCAAGGTAAGGTAACACATTATAATGCTAATTCAAGGAGGGAGGCAGGGAATAGAACCCAATGCTTCAAAACCGGCCTTTCCAGCTTCCAGCTCATCTCAGCTACTTCTCCACGCCCCCTAGGGAGAGTCACTCTACACATTCTTGCACATCAATAGGCAAGTGCAGATGCTCAGATCCACAAGGAATGCGCTTCTCTTCTCGGAAGCAGTTTACCAGAGAGGGCACATTGAGGCAAACTGCCATGTCTTGAGCAAAAGGATCTTATCCCCTACACAGGAGTTCAAGACCAGCCTGAGCAACAGTGAGATCCTATCTCTAAAAAGATCCCGGGCTCGGTGCCTATAGCTCAACTGGCTAAGGCGCCAGCCACGTACACCTAAGGTGGCGGGTTCGAATCCCCAGCCCGGACCCGGCAAACAACAATGACGGCTGCAACCAAAAAAAAAAAAAATAGCCGGGCATTGTGGCGGGCGCCTGTGGTCCCAGCTACTTGGGAGGCGGAGGCAGGAGACTCGCTTGAGCCCAGGAGTTGAAGGTTGCTGTGAGCTGTAATGCCATGGCACTCTACCCAGGGGGACAGCTTGAGGCTCTGTCTCAAAAAAATAAATAAAAATAAAAAGATCCCGGTGCTGTGGTGGGCACCTGTAGTCCCAGCTACTCAGGGGGCTTAGGCAAAAGAATCACTTGAGACCAAGAGTTTGAGGTTGCTGTGATCCATGACACCATGGCACTCTACCGAGGGTGACAAACTGAGACTCTGTCTCAAAGAAAAGGAAAGAATGACATAACAAAGGGACAAGAAGAAAGCTTTTGTGAATAGTCAGGTCACAGAAAGCTGGTCTGAATGCCAGAGGATAAGCGTGAATGCAACTGGAAAAACATGAGCTTCCTTAAGGCTCTGCTTTGATGCCACCACCTCCAGGAAGCTCTCTTTGGTCCTCTAGTCAGAAACTGTCTCTGAATACTTGGTGGGACACTCTACTGTGGGATTTTGCCTGATGCTAGGACAAACTTGGGTATTAGTCTCAAAAATATTTTCAGCTCTGCCACTAAGGGCTGAGTGCCTTGGGGCGAGTCCTTTCACTATTGTAAGACTCATTTCCTTGTCTAGAAAAATGAGAGTATTACTATTGTGAGCTCCTGTTCCCCCCAGTTCTCCCTGCCGTCTCCCATTCCCCCACCCTACAGGCAAGCTCCTCTTCCTCTGCCCTCTCCTGTTTCCCCGCCCTAGCCCTATGGGCCTTCCCAGCCCCTTCCCATGCTCTCCAGAATTCGAAGAGGCACAGAAAGTCCCAAGTTTCACAAAACCCCCAAATTCTCAGTAGATGAACAATGTTGGAAAACTCACTGAGGCTTGATTAATTACTTTTGTATAACCATAACCATTGTGATTTAAGATGTATCCATTGATCAATTATTGTTATGTAATCATAACCATTGTGATTTGAGACATATCCATTGACAACTAAGCTGTAACCCTGCCAATGGCAATGTTCCTCATCCTCCCCCTGCTCACTTAAGCTACACATATAAAAAAAGGTATAAAAGACAAAAACCCTGCACTTCAGGGCTGCTTGTCTCAGAACAACGGCCCCCTGCACAGGTGCGAATAAATCACCAATTAATAGCATCTGAGTAGATCTGAGTTTATTTTTCATAACCCCAAGGTTATTTCATCTGGAGGCCCCAGTGAGATCCTCACCCTTGGACACCCGCCTGGACCCTACACAGGCTGACAGCTCTAGGAGAAGGCCTCAGAGAAGAAGTCCTTCTGCCCCAGGGCTCTCAGCTGCATGAAAAGCTCAGGTCACAGGTTTCCAAATTTTCCATTTTGGTGATTTGATTGTGGTGTGTTGAGTAAGTCTGTCTGGATCTCTAGAGAATCTGGGGGAACAATAGCCTAGGCTGGATGTGACCTGAGATGCCTGTCCCTGAGGCAGAGGGGAGACGTGCCCCTGTCTCACTGGTATAGGTTTGAGTTGTTTGTTTTTGTATTGGCATGATTGCAGCTCCTTATTAGACTGTTTTGATGTTAGTAGTCTTTTGGACTGTGCAGATTTGCAGGCTAGTCCTGTTCTGGTAATTGCAGTCTTTTATTGGATTGTGTTGGTTTTTGCAGTCAACTGTGCTGGTTCTAGTTTGTGTGTCTTTTGTATGTTTTGAGTTTTGTATGAGTGAGTGAGCTAAAGAGTTAAATGTGATTTCACGGCCCCATGGCTCAGAAGGCATTTGAGTGCGGGGTCAGACACGGCTCTCCACCTGACCAATTTCTGTCTCTTGAATTCCGTTTGTGTTTTCTGTCCTGTCCACTTGTCATTTTGCTTTTTTGGTCTGTCTGTTTTTTATGTTTGTATTGTAGTTTTTGTGTCTGTTTGTTAGTGTCCATCTAATAATTTGTTCAAAATAAGACAGGGTAATTTTTGAAAATGCTCTTTCAGTACCTTTTTAATTTCAGCTGCCTCACCAAAAGCAACAGTGAAAATAAAACTGACTAGTTCACACATTCTCTGTAAGAAAACTAACTGGCTTCCATTGACAGATTAACCTCTCCCTTGGTCTCGAGGTAACAAAAAGAACAAAAGTCCTTGGTAGGTTTTTGTTCCCTGTGTTCATCCCTTTATATATTAGTAAAATTGCGTAACACCTGTTAGTCAAAATTGTATTTAATTCCAGTGATTTATACAGTGTCTCATCAATGTTCCTTTAAGAAACTCTCTTAGATTTTAATCTGGGAGAAATCTCTATTTCCTTCCTTCTTTTCGGTAAACTATTTTGAGATTAAACATTTACTTACTTCCTGATGCACCTTCAACGTGTAGTAAATTACTCTCCCACTGTCTTCAACATCACTTTCCAGGTGGGAATTGAACATTTACTCTATAGTTTTGCTCCAAAATCTTGGTCTGTTTGGCAGCATGCTATGTTGACTGATTTCTACACTAAGAAATAGTGTAGTGCAAATAACCCACTTGCGTTGAGGATCCGCTCTTTCCGGCAATCAAAGAGTTAATACAAAGTTTGTTAAAACTGTTTTTCTAACTTTTACTTGTTTAAAAAAAACTGTGGTTGCTATGTTACAAATAGCTTTGAGATAAGGTGCCAGCTCTCAGCAGGAGACCCAAGATCAATTACTCATTTGGAACTAGAAAAAAAAGGAGAGTCCTCCTTATTTCTTAAAACAACAGTCGTTTTCCTTCTGAATTAGCATTATTCTATTTAGCTCTTAAATTCATCTGTCAACCGAAGGTAAGCCACTTTAATATCTATTTTTAGCTTGTGTCTGCAGACATTAATTAACTATTCATGGTGTTTTTGTTATACTTATTTATTATAAATTATTGTGAAAATATGTAACTGTTAGTTAAATTCATTTATTGTAATTTATGTAAAACCCTTAAAAACTTCCAAGAGAAAGCCAAAAAGACAGAAACTTTAAGCAGAGACCCTGGGTTGCTGGGCCATCATTAGCTTGTTAGAAACTCTTAGAAACATGTCCCTGTAGAACGACCCAACCAGTGGGGAACCTCAGCCATACTGACCTGTCAGGAAATGTGTGTTAACACTCGTCACCAGAAATGCCATGAAAATGGGGGTCCAATCAACGCCCGGAGTGTTAGATCACCCACAAGCCTGTTAAAAAAGTATGTAAGAGTGTGTTCTAGTTCTGATTCTAAGAGTATAAGAGTGTAAGAGTAAATGGAAACTATTAGACAGTATTCATGTTGGGCCTATGTCTGTCTTGTTGGTTTTGTGTCATTTGTTTAGTGTTTATTGGAAAATTGGTCTCAGCCTGAAACAAACAGTCTTAAAAACATCTGTGAGTAAGTTGCAGATCTTTTCTTTCAAGGGACCTACTTACTCTTATATGTCCTACACCCCTCACCGTCTGGTGCATTTTTTAGCCTGGCAGTCATTGGTCTCTTCATCCTTATTATTGGTATTAGGATTGGTGGCATTGCCCCCCAGACTAGTCCATCAGGGGGGCAGATGACCTTGTTCATACTTCTGTCCTCACCTAGTTCTAATTAAAACCCCGGCAACTTGTCCCTTTCGTTCTCTCGCTATCAAGTATTGTTACTCAAGTTATCTTTCCTTTCAGAATTCTCATAATTAACATTTGCCTGATTGTAATACTCCTAGTTGCCATCAGTCAAGAAAAAAGTAATTGGGTAGATTTATATAATAATATTATCCCCTGGTGAATCCAAAATTCCTACCCTGTTAACTTGTTAGTACATTTATTTTGTCATCCAATCACATTTCCTGTTAAGCCTTCATTCTCGCTTATGCAGGCAACAGGGTTGCTGTTGGCAACAGCAGCAATGACTAGCTAAAAATCCAGACATTGTAAGGACAGTTTGATTCCTTTCAAACTTGCCCACTCCTTTTGCCTGGTTTTCCCACCCCACTGCCTAATGGGTAATCTAACAAATGAATAAATATAGCCCCACACCTTAGGCAGGGTTATTAAGTCTTTATAGTTTTTATCTGAGAAAAAATTAGGGTGTGTATTCCCTAGTCAGAATGAAGCCTTCCAAAATGTTTGAAACTGCTTTATTCATAATCTTACTAGGGCTCAAAGGGTATGACTTGCAATATGTTTGTACCTAGAAGTAAAAATCTGATTTCTGGGCTTACCTGAGCCTGAAAAATAAAAATTTCCGTCTAGCTCTGATTAAAAAAATCCTGTATCAATGGTATATTTCACAAAATGTCTCTCATTTGTAAAATACAATAATTTAGTTGCCTAAAAAAACCCTGGGTCTTTATCAAAAAATTCTTGCCTGGCTCGGTGCCTATAGCTCAACTGGCTAAGGCGCCAGCCAC
>NW_003852687.1:660574-662174 GCF_000181295.1 Otolemur garnettii
CGTGGCTGGCGCCTTAGCCGGTTGAGCTATAGGCGCCGAGCCTGAACAAATGTTTTAAACCTTTGATATTTGACAAATCTTCCAAAACCAAAACTCTAAATTTAGGGCTTGATGCCCATAGCACAGTGGTTGTGGCACTGGCCACATGAACTGAGACTGGCAGGTTCTGAACCTGAGAAAAACAAATTAAACTTACTTGATTTATTAAAAGTGTATGGGAAACATTGTCAGATATGAAATGGTGATTAATTTTGTGTAAATTATAATTACATATATATGTTCCAATATTATAAGATATTGGTCTATCCTCACCTGTAAAACACTGATCTGTCCTAGTATAAAATATTAATTTATCCTAACATATATTGTCAGTAATAATTTTAAACCTAACTTCAAACAGAACAGAAATCAGTTACATGAAACTGGGCTACTAGTTATAACTTTTTGTTCGAAATATTGTTGGTTCTTTCTGTGTTCTGTTTTCCAGAAATCAAGAAAATAATTTTCTGTCTTTTGAGCTATTTTAACTTTTCAAACAATGTATGTACTTATAAACAGAATTTAAAACATGTATTTTTTTCTCTCTCTCCCTGATTTCTTCAGAATTTAAAAGCCATTTATAAGTATTCTTAATTTCTAACAATACAGTTATTTGCATAAGTTCAATAAGAATCTGTTTTGTTCTATAGGACATAATAAAGGCACTGATTATTTTACCAAGGCTTTGACTGGAATAACACTTCCAGAGATATCCAGACTGCATAAAGAGATTAAGGTTGACTTTATAAAGCCAGTAAAATACCCTTTAAAAAACTGGCTAGATACCCATCAGTAAAATTTCCTAACCTGCAGTAAGTAACAAAGGTGGCTTGCTGATTGGTCCAGGAATTGAAATGTGCTTGGGAACCTCAAAAGAAGAGAAATTTACTCAATACATACAGGTATCTAATGGCACAGATGAAACCTGGGCTTGTAAGAAGCTTCAAGTCCAACTAAATCCCATACAAAGAATTCTAGCAAAGCCAATTTTAAAAAGAACCTAGATGGCTAATAATTAATTATTCTTACTGCACTCTATGCAAATAATCAAACCCAGTATACTGAAGGTACTGTTTAATTTAGCAACTGCTTTAGTGGAAAAAAAAATTGGAGAGAGAAAAATAGTTCAAAAAATGGCTATAGTCCACTTGTATTATTAAAGCTCCACTTTACTGTACTATCAACTAAAATATTATAAGCTGAAGCTTCAAATAACTTATATGCCTCAAAAACTTAAAGTAAAATGCATAAATAAGAACATAAAAACAGAAATTAGTAAACTCTGCCAGAAAGCAAAGCTTAATTAAATACAGGCCCTGCCACTGGTGTTGTTCAAAAAAAACCCTTTGTCAATTCTCTATAATTTAGCAGGAATGCCTAAAAAAACTGGAAAGTACTTAGAGAACTAAAAATAGACCTGCCATTTGACCCTGCAATTCCTTTGTTGGGTATATTCCCAGATGACCAAAAATCGCATTACGACAAAGACATTTGTATCAGAATGTTTATTGCAGCCCAATTCATAATTGCCAGGTCATGGAAGAAGCCCAAGTGCCCATCG
>NW_003852687.1:663063-664192 GCF_000181295.1 Otolemur garnettii
AAAAAAAAAAAAAAGAAAGAAAAAAAGAGAATCAAGGGAACCAAGTCTAAGGCAAAAACTGGTCCCCCTAAAACCAAGGTAAAAAGAACTTTACACCATTATCCTAACCACATACACAGCAGTGTGAAGATGAAAAGAATCCTCACCTGGAGTCATCACAACTGGCTAAATAAAACTTCCCTGCCCCTTGACTTTTAAGATAGTCAACATGCCCTGCTCCAGCCACATATGGGGAGCTGGCTGGTCAATGCATGGCTGAAGCCTGAGGAAACTCCTCAAAGGACTTATCTTAATTAAACTTTGGACTTTGAGAAAAGGTGGGGAATGTCACAGAGAAAAATAAAATTAGCCCACCACCACAGTACTAAGACCTGAGGAGGGACCACATACTAGCCCTCTAGCCCAGATTCCACTTCTGCCCTAAATCCCCCAGGATTAGGACCCCTGTCTTCAGATAAATTAAGGATTTAATTTCCCAAGAAGACCAGTCGGGAATATTGTGAGCTCCTGTTCCCACCCAGTTCCCCCTGCCTTCTCCCATTCCCCTGCCCTATGGGCAAGCTCCTCTTCCCCCACCCTCTCCCGTTCCCCCACCCTACGGGCCTTCCCAGACTGTTTCCATGCTCTCCAGACTTCAAAGAGGCACAGAAAGTCCCAAGTTTCACAAAACCCCCAAGTTCTCAGTAGATGAACAATGGTCAAAAACTCACCAAGGCTTGATTAATTATTGTTGTATAACCACAACCATTGTGATTTAAGATGTATCCATTGATCAATTATTGTTATATAATCATAACCATTGTGATTTGAGACATATCCATTGACAACTAAGCTGTAACCCTGCCAATGGCAATGTTCCTCGTCTGTCCCCCACCCCTGCTTGCTTAAGCTACACAGAGAAAAAAAGGTATAAAAGACCAAAAAAACCGCACTTCAGGGCAGCTTGTCTGAGAACAACAGCCCCCTGTGCAGGTGCAAATCAATCACCAATTAATAACATCTGAGTGGGTCTGAGTTTATTTTTTCATAACCCCAAGGTTATTTCATTACCTTGGCAGATTATCAAGATGACTAAAGAAGCTACTGTGTATAAAGTTCCTAGCACAGTGCCCTTCCCTCACCCAGCATG
>NW_003852687.1:665384-670562 GCF_000181295.1 Otolemur garnettii
TGTGTGATGCCAGGTGTGGTGGCATGTGTCTGTGGTCCCAGCTACTTAGAAGGCTGAAGCAGGAGGATGGCTTGAGTCCAGGAGTTGAGGTTGCAGGAATCTGTGATGATGCCACTGTTCTCTAACCCAGGTGACAGCAAGATTTTGTCTTAAAAAAAAAGTAAAAAGAAATTAATATGTTTTGTTTAACCCAATATATTCAAAATATTATTTTTTTCAAAAAGCACAAGAAATGATGCTCAGCCCCAGTAATCACTGGGGAAATGATAATCAAAACTATGAGATGACATTTCATACTTATTAGGATGACTGTCATAAAAACAAAAAGCAGAAAACAGAAAATAGCAAGTAGAGAAATTGGAGTCCTTATATACTTTTGGTGAGAATAAAAGATAATGTAGCTACTATGAAAACAGTATGGAAGTTTGAAAAACAAAATTTTTTTTGAAACAGAGCTCACTATGTCACCCTTGGTAGAGTGCTGTGGCATCAAAGCTCACAGCAACCTCAAACTCTTGGGCTTAAGCAATCCTCTTGCTTCAGCCTCCCAAGTAGCTGGGACTACAGGCCACAATGCCTGGCTATGTTTGTTGTTGTTGCAGTTGTCATTGTTGTTTTTGCAGGCCCAGGCTGGTTTCAAACCTGCCAGCCTCAGTATATGTGGCTGATGACATAACGACTATGCTATGGGTGCTGAGCCCTAAAAAAATTTTTTTAAATAGAATGATCGAGTGATCCAGCAATTCCACTTCTGGGTTATTGAAAGCAGGGTCCTGAAGAGATATTTGTGTGCCCATGTTCATAGCAGTATTATTCATGGCAGCCAAATTATGGAAGCAACCCAAGTGTCCATCAACAGATGAATGAGTGAATGAGCAAAATGTAGTATATGAAGATCTGACAAGTTCACAAACTCATCCTAGAAAACGTGCTACGTACCTTGATGCTGAACATCACTATGGTAAGCTTTGAATTATATCTCTTGGGAAGCTATGCACTGACACCTGTGCCTAATGTACCTTTCAAAGAAAAATTGTTTAAATCCCCCCTTCTTTACCTACCCTGCCCTGCACATGTAGGAAAGGCAGGAAAGAAAGCACTTCAAAACAATTTTGGGGTTCTTTTTTTGGAATAACCATCAGCATTGTTAATGTATGGCACACAAAAACACACAACAATAATGGACATTATTCAGCAAGACACCACCACATGTTTACAGGGACACAGCTGTGAGACACTGATATACCAAGGTTATGAAACCTTACTGAGTTGTTTATACAGTGCTGCTGGGGTAAGCACACAGTGGCAAGTTAATGAATTTAATTGCCAGAATGTCATATGACAATAGCTCTGGTGTTCATTCTAGAAAAAGAGTTCCAAAATTGCTTTGAAAGGTGGACTAGGCATCATATCAGTGTATAGCTTCCTAAGGGGAATACTTTGTAGGTGACTATAGTGGTATTCAGCAATGAGGTATGTAGCAATTTTTCTAGGATCAGTTCATGAACTTACTTGTCAGACCTCATATGCCATATAAATACAATGAAATATTATTGAGCCTTAAGAAGGAAAGAAATTCTGAAAAAGGCCAAATACTATATGATTCCACTTATTTGAGGCACTTAGATTAGTCAGATTCATAGAGACAGAAAGTACAAGGGTGGTTGCCAGGGGCTGAGTGAAGGGGGAAGTAGGGGATTACTGTGAATGGGTATTGAGTTTCAGTTTTACAAGATGGAAAGTGATGGTTGCACAGTGTGAATGTACTGAAGTTATATGTATTAAACTGTGCCTTTTTCATTATACAGTGTACATTTCCAACTCGTATACTTAAAATGGTTAAGGTGGCAAACTTTACACGTTTTTTACCACAGCTAAAACTTAAAAAAAATTTGATTTAAATTAGTAGAAAAATCATTAATGAACCATTTTGCATTGTTTTTCTAAGTGCTCCAGATCTGGTATATATCTTAAACCTATAACACACCCCAGCTAGGACCAGACACATTTCTGGAGCTCAGTTATTACTCGTGCCTGGGGACTGCCATATGCGACAACACAGGTTTAGGCTTTTTTCTTTTGTTTTCTATCTCTTCTATTTTCCTTTTATAAAAGTTCCATACCCTTTGATGGGCTTTGAAGAAAATAAGATGATTTTCTTTCCAATGGCATTGTTACGGTGTGAGCAAAGGTCTTTTATGATTGTTGATGTTCTACTTAGAAGTGAACGCTGCATTTTTAAAAAATTATGGCTTATTCTGTGTCATGGTTTGTTTATTTTTTCTGTCTCTTATCATTTTTGGATTTTTATTGAGACAGAGTCCCACTATGTCACCTTTGATAGAGTGCTGTGGTGTCACAGCTCACAGCAACCTAAAAAAAAAAAAAGAACAGGAATTCTCCGTTAGGTATGGTGTCTCACTTCTATAATCCTAGCACTTTGAAAGGCTGAAACAAGAGGATGGCTTGAGGCCAGCAGTTCAATATCAGCCTAAGCAACATAGTGAGACTCCATCTCTTCCAAAAAAGAAAGAAAGAAAGAAGGGAGGGAAGAAAAAAAGAAAAGAAAAGAAAAAAATTAGCCTGACATGGTGGCCCATATCTATAGTCCCAGCTATTTAAGAGGCTGAGGCAAGAGGTTTACCATTTGAGTCCAGGAGTTGGAGACAAGCCTGGGCAACATGCAAGACCCCGCCATGTGGTATGTGCCTGTAGCTGAAGTAGGAGGATTGTTTGCACCCAGGAGTTTGAGGCTGCAGTGAGCTGTGATTGTGCCACTGTACTCCAGCCTCGGCAACAGAATATGACTGTGTCACTAAAAAAAATAAATAAAGACAGGAGGGAGGGAAGGAAGAAGGGAAGGAAGGAGGGAAGGAAGGAAGGAAGGAAGGAAGGAAGGAAGGAAGGAAGGAAGGAAAGAAGGAAGGAAAGGAAGGCAGGCAGGCTCATTGAGTCCCTCTCTGGGAAGGAAACACAAGGGCCACTCAGGCATGGCCCACAGCAGGTCTGCCTCCCTCACACCCAGTGGGGACCCAGGTGCTGGAGGCAGGGCCTGGACACTGGGCAGTATCTGGGAGAAGAGGTTGAAACATAGGCCCAAGCTTGGTGTCTGTAGCTCAAGAGGTTCAGGTGCCAGCCACATACACCAGAGCTGACAGGTTTGAATCAAGCCCGGACCTCCCACACAACAATGACAACTACAACCAAAAAATAGCTGGGTGTTGTGGCAGATGCCTGTGGTCCCAGCTGCTTGGGAGCCTGAGGCAAGAGAATCACTTAAGCCCAGGAGTTGGAGGTTGCTGTGAGCTGTGATGCCTCAGAACTCTACCCAGGGCAACAGCTTGAGGCCAGAAAGAAAGAAAGAAAGAAAGAAAGAAAGAAAGAAAGAAAGAAAGAAAGATAGGCCCAGGGTGGAGGAGAGCTGGCAAAGGAGGAACAGACTAGTTCAGTTGTGGGGAGATGATACCTGGTGGGGGATACGGTAGTGGAAGGTCCTTAAGAAGGAATTAGGGAGAAACCTGGTCAAATCACCTAGGAATGAGCCAAGGAGCCTCCCAGCCCCAGTGGGGTGGGGAGTAGATCCCTAACATCTCTGCCCACAGTGTGACCACACTTCTATACCTGAGCTGCAAGTTCTAGACAGCAGCACACTGGCCCACCTGAGCTGCCTGCCACCAACATCTACCTCTGAAAGTTGAGACTCCTTACTTAGCCCTGACATGCAGGCTTGGGTTGGAAGGTACCAGCTACACATCCTGCTTCTCTTTCATTACCCTAGGCAGACATCACTAATCCATCACAGAACTCTTCCCCTCGAGCCTGAATGACTCCTCAGAATCCTTCTGAACACATCATCCCAGGGGCCATCCACCACTAATAGATGGTGGTCAGGCAGGGTAGAGAGGAAGTCTGAAGAAGTTTGGAAGGGCCCAGGATAAGCTGCTCTGTCTCCTGGCCCAATCTGTCTTGCCCCAGTTCTTGAGGAAGCCGACAGATGCTGCACATATGCAGCAGCTGCTGGGAAGACTGAGGCCAACCCTGCAGCACCTGGACTAGGAGCTCTCTTCAGCAGACTTGATGCAGGTAAGCCTCTCCTGCCTGCCTGGCCCCTAGGGGGACTCTGAGTGCAGGGCTGAGCCACCACCCCAGCTGGCTCATCTCCCTAGCTCACTGCTGTTAGCTGCAACCTCTTCCAAGACTAGCCCCAGCTGGCAGAGTCAATGCAACTCAGTACAAAATAATAACACCTACTCAGTCCGTTGCATAGAACTGAGGAACATGGGGAAGCCAACATCAGCAAGCTCTCCTCATGGAGAGGCAAGGGTGAAGCCCTTCCCAGTGATTTTCACTGGCTTTCATTGTAATCTCAGGCATGAGAAAATACAGCACAGCGGAAACCTTCAAAGAGAGAGTCAAGGTTAAAAATCAAGGAGTTTATCTTTAGCTGCAATTGAACTCCTAACACATTCTGCTTTCTGCACCTCTGTCTTGCCTTTTTCTTATCACTGCTAAACATTACTTAGGACTGAGACAGTGTGGTGTGCTCTGTCTAGGGAGTATTGTTTTTAGTACTCAGGGTCAGAAGGGATGCTTGGATTTTGTCCAGAACACTCTGTCCCTAGTGCATAGGACTTTTGACCCTATGCTCCATCCTGTAGTCCTGTGTGGAGGCTGCCCTGGATGCTGAGCTTGTCCAGGAGGATCACAAGCTCATCCTCTAACCTCGGGACCCCAGGAAAGCTCAGCTGGCCCAGAAGCTGATGCAGTGGCTGTAGGAGTAGCTCCCAAGAACGAATTCAGCATGCTCCCCTGCACTCTGTTGCCTGCAGTAAACACACTATGTTTCCCACTGGCCTCCAGCTTCACTCCATCCCCAGGAAGTAGGAACTGTCCTGTTTCTGGTTCCCTGGCCTATTAGGACAGGGAATCTCCCAACATCACAAGCACAGAGTGAGTAGCACTCCTGCCTCCCCATGGGTTCTAGTTGCCTTCCTCAGCTACCAGCTGCATAATCAGGCCACTTCAGTCCCAGCTGAGGCAGCAAGTTTCTGGGCCTCTCTGCATGGACTAGGTTGACTGGTTGCCACCACCTCCCCAGTGGTGTTGTCCTCAATGGCCCTACAGCTACCCAACCCCCTGTGTCTCTTCCTCCTGATCCTTCTCTAGCCACAATTTGGG
>NW_003852687.1:675207-676713 GCF_000181295.1 Otolemur garnettii
CCAGGCTGGATTCGAACCCGCCACCTTAGGTGTATGTGGCTGGCGCTTTAGCCACTTGAGCCACAGGCGCCGAGCCATGTTTTCTATTTTTATAGAAACATGGGTCTTGTTCTTGCTCAAGCTGGTCTTGAACTCCTGAGATCAAGCTATCCTTCCGTCTCGGCCTCCCAAAGTGCTGGGATTATAGATGTGAACCACCATGCCTAGTCACAGCACAGGGTTTTTTGAATCAGGGAGGGGAGGGTCACAATCCTCCATGCTTGACAAAGATTCTTCAGTGTATGGAGGAGCTAGTGGGTAAGCCTGAGATATGGAGAAGAACACCCTGCTTTTCTCAGTCAATCCACCAGAATCCCAGATGCCTCCTCCTAAGGCTCTCCATGAAATGTCCAGAGGCTCCTAACCTGTCCTTCAGGTCTTGTCTCTTTTCCAGAGCTACAGACAGACAGCTATGCCAGGCAGCTCCCCTGGTTGGGTCTGAGGGCATCCATGGTGCATTTAAAAGCACATTGGGAATGGCACATTTATGTTGCCTCTACATGCAGGGGAGGGATTAATATGACCCCTGGGACATTCCAGATCCCCCATGTCCATCCTTTATCTATTCCATCTGTGATTCCTCACCCAGGCCTTGGGTGTCTTCAGACTAGTTCTTTGCAAAGGCAGATGGGAAGGGTCCCCGAGACTGTAGGAAAGGACCCAGGTGGGGCTGGACCCCAGGCTGAACACACTTTCCTCTTTGTCTGTCCACAGACCCTGGGGAGCAACCATAATATCTTCCAAACCAGCTCTAGGCTGGCTGAGTGGCGCATGCGGGTGGAGTTGGCAATTGGCTCTGGCCTCTTCTGGGAAGCCCATGAGCGCCTGGTAAAGTTGTCAGAATGGGACTGTTCGACATTGGATCCAATGGTTAAGGAGAGGATCTGTGAGTTTCTACAGAAGTACAAGTGATCCCAGAGGCAGCCCATCCTTCAGAGCTTCTATGGTGTAGCCCTCTGAGCCTCCTTCCTCAGGGTAGATGTTAAAAAACAATTCTGTTTTCTGCCTAATAAAAAATAGAACAACAGTTCAGGGCCTGCAGTACAGTGTTTATAGCCAGACACATGTACCAAGGCTGGCGTGTTTGTTCCCAGCTTGGGCCTTCAAAACAACAGTGACGACTGCAACAAGAAATGGACAGACGTAGTGGCCAGCGCCTTTAATCCCAGCTACTTGAGAGGCTGAGGCAAGAGAATCGCTTAAGCCTAAGAGTTTGAGATTACTATGAGCACCACGGCACTCTACCCAGGAAGACATAGTAAATAATAAATAAATACATAAATAGAAATTGAAAAATAGAACAACCGTCATGGCTACTGAGCCTGGGACAGTTGGTGTAATTGTAGGGGTTGGCATGGGAGGCGATGGTGTTCAAAGGTCCTCCCACGTTCCAAATGGAATTTTAAAATTAAAGATTAAATATAATTACATTGTCACTAAAAATAGTTGATATCTATTTTTTTTTTT
>NW_003852687.1:678938-686841 GCF_000181295.1 Otolemur garnettii
CGCCTGGCCATTTTTTGGTTGCAGCCATCATTGTTGTTTGGCGGGCCCGAGCTGGGGATTCGAACCCGCCACCTTAGGTGTATGTGGCTGGCGCCCTAGCCGCTTGAGCCACAGGCACCAAGCCAGAATATTTCAATATACATATGACATGTAAAGATTCTTCTCAAGAGTACTTGGAATATTGTCCAGCAGAGACCATATGTTCATTCATAAAATAAGTCTCAAATTTAAGGCGACTGAAAGAGATAGAAAGAGATAGAAATATTCATTTAAAAAATTTCTACAGTAGGCCTTGGTGGTTGTTGTCGAAATGGGCAAATTCATGAAACCTAGGAAAGTGGCGCTGGTCCTGGCTGGAAGCTACTCCAGACACAAAGCTGTCATCAGGAAAAACATAGATGATGGCACCTCAGACCACCCCTACAGCCATGCTCTGGTGGCTGGAATTGACCGCTATCCCCCCAAAGGGACAGCTGCCATGGGCAAGAAGAAGATTGCCAAGTGATCAAAGATCAAGTCTTTTGTAAAAGTTTATAACTACAATCATCTCATGCCCACAAGGTCCTCTGTGGATATTCCCTTGGGCAAAACTGTCGTCAACAAGGGTGTCTTCAGAGACCTTGCTCTTAAACGCAAGGCCCGACAGGAGGCCAAGGTCAAATTTGAAGAGAGGTACAAGATGGGCAAGAATAAGTGGTTCTTCCAGAAACTGTGGTTTTAGGTGTTTCTGTTTCAGTCATTAAAAATATTAAAAAAAAATTTCTACAAAGAAAAGCCCAAGACCAGATGTTTTCACTAGTGAAGTCTACCAAATTCTTGAATTAAAACTGAACCATTACAAACTCTTCCCAAAAACTGAAGATGAGGGAGGAAGCATTCCCCAACTCATTGTATGAGACCAGCATGACTCTGAAATCAAAGCCAGAAAAAAAGATATCGCAAGAAAAAAAAAATACAAAGTAATGTCCTGTGAATGTAGACAACAAAATCCTTAATAAAATATTAGCAAATGGAATCCAGCAGCATGTTAAAAGGATTATATGCTTTGGCATTTATCCTAGGAGTGCAAAGATGGTTCAATGTATGAGAATCAATTCCATGTAAATGTACCATATTAATAAAGGACAAAAATCACATGATCATTGTAAAAATGCAGAAAAGCCATGATGAAATCACTCAACAGATGAAGACTAGAAGGGAATTTCCTCAACCTGATAAAAAGCACCTGTGAAAAACTTACAAGTAACATTGTACATAGTGATGAAAGACTGAATACTTCTCCTGCTAATCTCAGTAACAAGACAAAAATGATTACTTTCACTACTTCTATTTAACATTATACTGAAGGTTCTAGGCAAGGAAATTAGGCAATAAAAAGGAATAAAAGACATCCAGATTGGAAAAGGAAAATGTAAAACTATTTCTTTTCACAGGTGACATACTGTACATAGGAAATCCTTGAATTCACTAAAAAGCTATTAGTTGTAATAAACAAGTTTTGCAAGGTTGCAGGATTCAAGATCCATGCACAAAAATCAATAGTATACATTTGCAATGAACAATCAAAAAATGAAATTAAGGAGGCAAAGATGGCCAACTGGAGCCAGCTTTCCACAGAGGCTCCCATCTAGAAGGAGAGTTAAAGGACAGAAGTTTAGCAAGTAAGCTGATGGTTTGGAGCTGAGCCAAGAGAGAAGGTTGAAGAACACACATCAACCCTGCTGAGACAAGCTGCGACCCCAAGGAAACAAACAATAGGTACAAAATCCATCATCAAGCAGACGGGAGTCCCCTCCCCCATGAGAATGGCTCACAGTATACTCTCTACAAACAAGCGAGCAGAGTTCTGATATCCTCCTATTTTATCCCATGGGAGATATCCTCTAAAAACTGGAACTCCTTCCCC
This sequence comes from Otolemur garnettii, assembly GCF_000181295.1. Taxonomy (NCBI): domain Eukaryota; kingdom Metazoa; phylum Chordata; class Mammalia; order Primates; family Galagidae; genus Otolemur; species Otolemur garnettii. Next base: position 680,845 of record NW_003852687.1, read on the forward strand.
AGAGAGGACCCACTAGTGTGCCATGGCACTATCCCACCATGTATAAAACTCTATATATTCTCTACCTACAATTCTGAACTCCCAGAACTCCCCTCCACTCTCACTCTGAGGTCTGGAAGCCTGTACCCCTTGAGGTCCAGAGTCTTGGGCATTTTCTCGAAAGGTGTGGGCAAGGCATGGGCTGTTGCAGGTCTGTGCTGATTCTGTGGCACAGGGGTAAAAAGAGGACTGTGGACCAAGGGAGCCATGTGGGGGAGGGAGAAGTGGTGCCCTGCTGCACAGAGCAGCAGCGGCAGTGGTAGGAAAAATAGGGCTCACACCCAATGGCATATTTTGGAGAGACACTCCCTGCCTCTCTTTCACAACCAGAGAAAGCCAGGCCTCTACTCTGGTGGCAGCCACTGGTGGAACAGATCTGAGACAGAAACACAGGCCCAGTGAGTAAAGGATATGCCTGAGGCAGTGCCTGCCTAGGCGGGGCACAATGGGGACAGAGACTAGAATATGCACATGCAGAGATGGCATACTCCCAGGGCAGGGCTGAGTCAGAAATGCTGCTTTAGTGAGTCTAAGAAGCACCTGGTCCCCAGGGGGAACATAGCTGGGACAAAAGCAGACGGGGCAACAGCACCAGCCCAGGGAGAAGCAAAAACTGAAAGCTGAGGGCGAGCTCTAACTGTGCCTGCCCCAACACAGAGTGCAGCTGAGACAGAGATGCCAGCTCCATGAGAATTGGCAACAGGCAATGACACCAGGCAGGGCTCAGTCTCAGTTTCTGTGAACTCAAACAGCACCTGGACTGCAGGGGAATATAGCCAGGACAGAAACGCAAATTCTGTGACAATATAAGTGGCAGCAACATCAATCTAGGGTGCAGCTGGAACTGAGTGAACCACTCCAGCTTCCTCCATTAAGCACCCAAGGTTGTCAGGCTTCAGTTCCCCCTGCCAGCTAGTGGCAGAGTGTGGAGGTCTGGCCAAGGAGACATAGATCTCCCTGTGACTCAGGCAGGTGCAAACCCCTAGAGCATCTGCTCATTGGAGGGAATTAGGTCACAGCCCTGTGATGTTACCAGTAACTGGGTGTGACAGCAGTGTAAGGTGGGGAAGGAGGCATCAATCTTCTCAGACTAATTCATTTGCTGGGTGGGTCCTCCTCACTCCACAGAGCACTGGAGCAAGTCCTACTCAAACTGCCAGCAGACCCCTGCTATGCAGTTGCCACAGACCTTTTGAACTTTCTCACTTGAGAGTGCTGACTGGGACAATTGATTTGGAACGCTTGACCTGGGCTAATCACCCGAGGACTATAAAAAGTGGTATCCTGGGTGTGTGGTTGTGGGAAGGTTTGATTTTCCTTTTCAAATTGTTGCCCATGGGGGCAGTGGGGTAACTTAGTTGCTGGTATTTCTCCACAGCTGAGACTTCAACCCAGAGTTACTGATTCATTAGGATTAGACAGAGACCAACTGAAAATAAGACAGAGCCACTTAGCCCCACCACACCAAGCAGGTCCCCTGAATCTCAGGCCAGAGCACTGTACATGTTCTTTGCAAAGCTCTAGGGGAAAAGGTACAGACACCAGTCCCAGATCTTGGGCAAAGGGCTGGTTAATCTCTACTCCAGGAGCCCCCAACCCAACTTGACCTTATCTGCTCATCTAGCCAAATGGTGTAAAATAAACATGGGGTGGAATCAGTGGAATAACTCCGGCAACATCAATAATCAGAGTAGATCAACTCCCCCAAGGAACAACATGGCAGACACACCAGAAGATCCCATTCATAAACAAATGGCTGAGATGTCAGAAATTGAATTCACGATTTGGATTGCAAATAGGATTAATAGAATAGAGGTAACGTTGGAATTAGAAATTCAAGGAGCATTTCAAATGTTGTCTCAAGAATTCAATGAATTCAAAGACAAAATCACCAAAGATTTTGACACATCGAGACAAGAACTTGCAGCTCTCAAAGATCTGAGAAATACAGTAGAATCCCTCAGTAATTGAATGGAGTAGGTAGAAGAAAGGATTTCTGACACTGAAGACAAAGCTTTTGAATGTGCCCACATTCTCAAAGAGGAAGAGAAGTGGAGAACAAAAATGGATTATTGTCTCAGAGAGCTATGGGATAATTCAAAGAAAACTAATATTTGCCTTACAGGCATTCCTGAAGGTGATGAGGTTCCTTAGAGAGGACCAGATCCTCTACTCCATCGGATAATCAAGGAGAATTTCCAAGACATGGCAAGAGATTCTGAAATTCAGATAGCCGACAGTTTCATAACCCTAGAACGACACAACCTGAATAAGGCCTCTCTCAGACACATTATAATTAACTTCACCAAAGTTCATATGAAGGAGAAAATTCAGCAAGCAGCCAGATGTAAGAAAACCATAACCTACAAGGGGAAGAGTATTAGGATGACTGCAGATCTCTCTGCTGAAACGTTTCAAGCTAGAAGAGGGTGGTCATCAACTTTTAATCTCCTATACAAAAATAACTTTCAACTCAGGATCCTGTATCTAGCTAAACTGAGTTTCATTTATGATGGAGAAATTAAATACTTTAATGACATTCACATGTTGAAGAAATTTGCCATAACTAAATCAGCTCTACAGGATATTCTCAGACCTACCCTCCATAATGACCAGCGCAATCCTCTACCACCAAAGTAAATTCACTCAGAAACTTTTGATCAAATTCCACCTTCCACAGTGGTGAAAGGATTGAAAATGTCCACTGTACTTTTGAAAAACTCGACACCCAAAATTCTACCAGGCTTATCAATATTCTCAATTAATGGAATGGCTTAAATTGTCCTCTAAAGAGGCACAAGTTGGCTGACTGGATACAAAAACTCAGGCCAGATATCTGCTGCATACAAGAATCTCATCTTACCTTAAAAGACAAATATAGACTCAGGGTGAAGGGATGGTCATCTACGTTCCAGGCAAATGGAAATCAGAAAAAAGCAGGTGTTGCAATTTTATTCACAGATACAATAGGCTTTAAACCAACAAAAGTAAGGAAAGGTAAGGATGGTCACTTCATATTTGTTAGGTGTAACACTCAACATGATGAGATTTTGATTATTAACATTTATGCATCCAACCAGGTTACACCTCAATTTATAAGAGAGACTCTAATGGACATGAGCACTTTATTTCCTCTAGCACCATAATTGTCAGAGATTTTAATACTCCTTTGGCAGTGTCGGATAGATCCTCCAATAAGAAACTTGCAGTGAAATTTTATACTTAAACTTAACCATTCAACAACTGAATTTAACAGACATCTACAGAACATTTCATCCTAACAAAACTGAATACACATTCTTCTCATCAGTCCATGGAACATACTCCAAAATTGATCACATCTTAGATCAAAAGTCTAACCTTAGCAAATTTTAAAGAATACAAATTATTCCTTGCATCTTTTCATTCATTTTGGACCATCATGGACTAAAAATTGAACTCAGTAATAACAGGAAACTGTATACTCATACAAAAACATGAAAACTAAATAATGTCATGCAGAATGATAGCTGGATCATAGATGAGATTAAGAAGGAAATTACCAAATTTTTGGAACAAAACAAATTACCAGAACCTCTGGGATACTGCAAAGGGAGTCCTAAGAGGGAAATTTATAGCACTGCAAGCCTTCCTCAAGAGAACAGAAAGAGAGGAAGTTAACAACTTAATGGGAAATCTTAAGTAACTGGAAAAGGAATAACATTCCAATACCAAACCTAGCAGAAGAAAAGAAATAACCAAAATTAGAGCAGAATTAAATGAAATTGAAAACAAAAGGATTATACAACAGATCAATAAATCGAAAAGTTGGTTTTTGAAAAAGTCAATAAAATAGATAAACCTTTGGCTAACCTAACCAGGAAAAAAGTAAAATCTCTAATTTCATCAATCAGAAATGGCAAAGATTAAATAACACCAGATTCTTCTTAAATTCAAAAATTCCTTAATGCATATTACAAAAAACACTATTCTCAGAACTACAAAAATTTGAAGGAAATAGACCAATACTTGGAAGCATGCCACCTTCCTAGACTTAGCCAGAATGAAGTGGAAATGTTGAACAGGCCTATATCAAGTTCTGAAATAGCATCAACTATACAAAATCTTTCTAAAAAGAAAAGCCAGAGCCCAGATGGCTTTACATCAGAATTCCACCAAACCTTTAAGGAGGAACTAGTACCTATATTACTTTACCTTTTTCTAAATACAGTAAAAGAAGGAATACTAGTCAATACAATCTATGAAGCAAACTTCACCTTGATCCCCAAACCAGGAAAAGACCCAATAAGAAAAGAAAACTATAGACCAATATCACTAATGAATATTTATGTGAAAATATTCAACAAGATTCTAGCAAACAAATGGCAACACATCAAACAAATTATACACCATGATCAAGTGAGTTTTATCCCAGGGTCTCAAGGCTGGTCCAATATATGTAAATCTATAAATATAAAATTCATCACATAAACAAACTAAAAAACAAAGACCATATGATTCTCTCATTTGATGCAGAAAAAGCTTTTGATAATATCCCACATCCTTACATGATCAGAACACTTAAGAAAATTGGCATAGAAGGGACATTTCTTAAACTGATAGAGGCCATCTACAGCCACTAAACCCACTAAACCCACAGCCAATATCATATTGAATGGAGTTAAATTGAAATCATTTCCACTCAGATCAGGAACCAGGCAAGGTTGCCCATTGTCTCCCTTGCTTTTTAACATTGTAATGGAAGACTTAGTCATCACAATTAGGCAAGAAAAGGTGATCAAGGGTATCCACATAGTGTCAGAGGAGATCAAATGTTCACTCTTTGCAGATGATATGATTGTATGTCTGGAAAACACCAGGGATTCTACTACAAAACTCTTAGAAGTGTGCATTGCCTGTCACTCAGTGCGTAGGGTGCCAGCCCCATATACTGAGAGTGGCAGGTTCAAACCCAGCCCCGCTGAACTGCAACAAAAAAATAGCCAGGTGTTGTGGCAGGCACTCCCAGCTACTTGGGAGGCTAAGGCGAGAATTGCTTAAGCTCAGAAGTTAGAAGTTGCTGTGAGCTGTGTGACGCCACAGCACTCTACCAAGGGCGATAAAGTGAAACTGTCTCTAAAAAAAAAAAACAACTCTTAGAAGCCATCAAGAAATATAGCAGTGTCTCGGGTTACAAAATCAACACGTATACATCTGTAGCCTTTATATTTACCAACAATAGTCAAGCTGAAAAAAACGGGCAAGCGGGAGGCGCCTATGGCTCAAAGGAGTAGGGCACTGGCCCCATATGCCAGAGGTGGCAGGTTTAAACCCAGCCCTGGCCAAAAAATGCAAAAAAACCAACCAACCAACCAACCAAACAACAACAACAAAAAGACAGTCAAGGACTCTATTCCTTTCACAGTAGTCCTAAAGAAGATGAAATATTTGAGAGTTTACCTAACAAAGGATGTGAAATATTTCTATAAAGAACTATGAAACTCTAAGAAAAGAAATAGCTGAAGATGTCAATAAATGGAAAAACATCCCATGCTTATGGCTGGAAGGAATCAACATTGTTAAAATATCCATGCTACCCAAAGCAATATATAATTTTAATGCAATCCCAATTGAAGCTCCACTGTCATACTTTAAAGATCTCAAAAAATAATACTTCAATTTATATGGAATCAGAATAAACCTCAAATAGCCAAGACATTTTCAGAAATAAAAACAAAGCAGGAGGAATCACACTACTAGATCTCAGATTATACTATAAATTGATAGTGATCAAAACTGCATGGTACTGCACAAAAATAGAGAGGTAGATGTATGAAACAGAAAAGACCACCAAAAGATGAACCCAGCTACTTACTGTTATTTGATCTTTGATAAGCCAATCAAAAACATTCACTGGGGAAAAGATTCCCTATTTAACAAATGGTGCTGGATGAACTGGCTGGCGACCTGTAGAAGACT
>NW_003852687.1:688741-689892 GCF_000181295.1 Otolemur garnettii
GCAAAATTGAAAATTTGAACATCATTTAAAGATAATCTCAAAAAAAAAAAAAAAAAAAGAAAAGAAATGCAACATTGGAACACTGGAAACTACAAAATGCTGTTGAAAGAAATTAGAGATCTGTCCTGAAATGTGGACCAAATTAGGTTTTGAACCTGTAAGACAGGCCATGCCAGGGGTGACAGAAGTTGCTCAGAGGTGGGGATAGGGTCACATTTGTACCCTCTGACATCCTCTGACTGTCCAGCACCTTTATTAAAACTTTAACATGGAGATCTGAATTTCTCATCTTGCCTTAAACTTTCTTTTCTCATATAAAAATCATTACGAGCTGGGCACAGTTGCAGGTTGGTAGTCTTAGCTACTATGGAGGTTAAGACAGGATCACGTGAGCCCAGGAATCCAAGGGGGTGGGATTGTGCCTGGGAATAATCACTGCTGCACTGGGCAACACAGCAAGACTGTGCATCTAAGAAAAAGCTCACCTTTTTTGCAGAAACACTACCTACTGTGGAAAAAAATTATGCTTCTGCTGACACGGTTTTAGTTGGACTTATTTTAGAAAATGACACAAGACCTTGATACTATTTGATGGGCTGGGTGGGAGGTCTTTGGTTGGCAAGAGGCAGGTATGGGCTGAAGGTGCAGACCACGGACTTGCCAGGGCTCTGGAGGGCTCTAGTTTCTCTGTCATTTTAAAGATGGAAAAGCTGAAGCCTGGAGAAGAAACAGAACTAGGGTATGAGACTCTCAGGGCTTGCCCAGGCAGGAGCAGGAAGACGACGCAATCACCTTCCAGGAAGTGCAACTGGGGTGATGTAAGTAACCATGATAGGTGACCATAGGCCCTGAGGTTTTGCTGGTACCAAGATCTCTGGAGCGTTGGGCTAAGAGGATGGATTCTGGGGCCAGACTTTCTGGGTTTAGAATCATTCAGTGCCTCTGTTTCCCCATCTGTAAAGTGGGCACAATAAGAAATTCTGACACGCTACAATGTGGATGCAACTTGAAGACTTTATGCCAAGTGAAATGAGCCAGTCACGAGAAGATTGGGACTGGGCTCAGCTCTACCCCCGGGTGTGGGTGTGTGGTGGTGGGGGAATTTGTCCCTCAGTCACAGTCAGTCTGTCTGGAGAGGGGTGGGCCCAGTC
>NW_003852687.1:689981-700848 GCF_000181295.1 Otolemur garnettii
CGGAGGGGGCGTGGCCCTGCCCGTGGGCGTGGCCGCGCAGGGCCTGGTCCCAGACCCAGCTCTCTGCGCCGGAGTTCGCTGTCCTCTGCCGCTAGGGAGTTTTGTCAGTCGGTGCCCACCATGGTCCTGGAGCTCTATCTGGACCTGCTGTCTCAGCCCTGCCGCGCCATCTACATCTTCGCCAAGAAGAACCGCATCCCTTTCGAGATGCGTACCGTGGAGCTGCTCAAAGGTGGCCCGGTCTTGGGCTTGGGGAACTGAGAGGTCGGGAGGGACCTAACAGCAAACAGCTTGTAGGTAGCCCCTCCCAGAACCACCCCCGCCCTGGGGCCATTGCTGGTTTAATTTGGAGACCTGGCCAAGAAAGTTGAGCCGTTTGGGAGAGGCAAGTTTCACTCCAGAACAGCTGAGGATCGGCTGAGGCTAAATAAGAGGGCTAGGAGGCATGAAAAAGGCGAGTCTGGGGTTTGGGGGGCCTTCAGAAAAGCGAAAGGGAGAGAGTGTACAGTCTGGAACAGGGTCCGGGTCTTCTTTGTGGCCCCCACTGCTGAGACTCTCCAACAGCAAGCCCGGGAGACTTTGCCCCAGGACCTGACTTTCCAGCCCCTTTCGCTCCCCGCACTCGCCCAGTCTGTCCCTTGCTGCTTCTGCTCCTCTAGGTTTGTTCCTATACACTAGTTCTTCCTCCTGTTGCTACTGGGAAGGAGGCTGTCCTGGGTTATGCTGGAAGGAGGGGGAGCAGACTTGGTGACTGCACTGTGCAGGGCTGTTTGTTTCTCTGACAGGCTTCCATGCCCTCAAGGATACAGGTGGCAGGAGTGGGTGGGAAGCAGGACCTGGCATTGCTGGGTGGCACCCTGCTAGGTTGTCTGCCCCCACTTGGCTAAGCCTCCCACCTGATGCCCCCTGCCCCCACACCATAGTTGGCTTCTGCTTCATGTCTTTACACTGGTTGTCCCTCTGCCTGAAACTTTGTCTCCTCCTGGTCAGGGGACAGCCCACTTGTCCCGCACTGGGGGACTATCTCTGCAGAGCGTGGAGCAGCAGGGGGCACAAGGGGGCATCCAAAGTTAGCTGTCAAATACAGTGGTACAGAGAGAGGTGTGTTTTACCAGGAGAGATGGGTGTGTGCTCCTGATGAGGGGAAACATCTGACGGGAGGATAAGGGGGAGTAGCAGATGTGGTGGAGGCTACAGGGTTAAGGTGATTGCATATGGCTTTAAGGAGCTTCTACCCTATCCAGGGTTAATGGGGAGCCACTGAGGACTATAGAGCAGGGCAGTGATGAGACTTCAGTGCCCTTTGAAGCTCCTCTCTGGCTGCATCTGCAGCAGAAAACCACTCAGACAAGCTCGAGCAGAAGCTAGGGCCCCTGGGTTGCACATGTGAGGGGCTGAGATTGGGGCATGAAATGTGACTATCCTAGGTGATCAGAGCCTGTAGTCAGGGCCAGCTCTGTGTCCCCAGTGCCTGGGGTAGGGTGAACAAGGGGACACTGGGGCCAGTACAAGTTGGTTACAAGTAAATATATTCTAGGAAAAGACCACTTCTTTGTATTTGGTGACTTTGCCTGAGAGTCCATGAGGGAAGGATGCTATAGGAAATCAGTTCCACTCAGGTGACCTGCCCTGCAGCTTGGGACACTTCAAATGTGAATTCATGATGGAAAGAGGAGGTGGTGGGGTGTGTGTGAAGGCCCGGGCAGCATGCCCTGTACAGCGAGCTCTGTGCAGAGATGTGGGTTGTGGAGGGAGGTTGTGCCCACAAGGGCTTGGTAAGGGGTATTGAGGTCTGTTTTGCCCCAGCTGGCAGAGTAGCCTGCCCCTCCTCCCATAGTAACCCCCACCAGCCTTTGCCATTCTGGAGAACAGCCCAGTAAGGAGAAGAGCCGTGAAACTGGGCCTCATATAGCAGGGAATGGGTATAGGACATGGAGGGCTCGTCACTTGCCTCCCACCAGCCACCATGCTGGGCTCTCTGCAGGCCAGCACCTCAGTGATGCCTTTGCCCAGGTGAATCCTCTGAAGAAGGTGCCAGCCTTGAAGGACGGGGACTTCATCTTGACTGAGAGGTAACTGGGACCCTGGGGCTGATGCCAGGCCTTCTAGAACCATCCTGTCCTAACCCTCTATTTTATAGACAAGGAAACTAAAGTCCTCAGATGCAAAGGTCCCCTCTACCTGAGGTCCCACAGAAAGCTGACCAGAACCCAGGCCCTTGCCTGCTATTCCCTATCACCCACATGGTTGTAACAGCGAGCACCTACTTTATTTTTTTTACCAGCTCTTAGGTTGCTGGTGAGAGTATCCCTGGGGCAGGGGTGCAGCGCAGTGCAGGGGAGGATGGCAGCTTCCCCCTACCACAGGGACAGCCCTCTGGTCAAGCTTGTGTGCAGATGGGCTAGAGGCGTCTGGGCTGCCTGGTGTCTCCATCTCTGGCTGCAACTTCCCTGGGTGGGTCCTCTTGGTGTGAAAGCCAGCAGGTATGTGAATGTTTTATAACACAGTAGGTCCTAAGAAGTTGAATCCTTCCCAAAGAAGGTCAGACCTTTCACCAGTTCTCCTCCTTTTGTCCCTGAGTCATCCAATCCATAAAAAGGAGAAGCTGGAGTTTGCATTTTAGAGCTCATCTCTGAAACCTTGGGGTGTATGCACCTATGACTGAACTTCTCTAACATTTTGCCAGCAACATTCTTCCTTTCTGATGCCCTAGGTATCCTAAGTCCTTGTGTCTGTTCTGTGTTGAACGTCCCGGGTACCAGGTAGGGGGAGTGTGCAGTCTGTGTTTTTCTGTCACTGCTCTCACCCTTGGGAGATCTATGGCTCACAAGGATCTGTGACACTCCTCAGAGGTGGCTCAAACAATTAACTGGGAGCAGAAGGAGCTCCAGGGAATTCTGCACAGACAACTGAATCATTAAGCTGGGATGTGGGTGTGTTAAGGCCAAAATTATTACCACTGAGAGTCCATACTCACACATGGAAAACCAAGGAGTTTATTCTTATCAGGCATATGCTTGGGTCACTCCCATGAGAAAAGCAGAAACAGCGGACAGCGGGGAGTGGCCCCTAAACAAAGGCCAGGGAAACTTTTATGCACTTTCTCACAAAGTACTACGGGTTGCAATAAAATGCTGAAGAAGATAGCTGAGGAAGAAGCTAGTGTCTGGTCACTCATTGGTCACTAGGGAGGTCTTGGGGTTCCAACAGGCCAACTGCCTTTCCGTGGTTGGGGTCTTAGCTGGGGTGGAGGTGTGTGAACGTTTGATTGGTTGCTGCCACCTGGGCTGTATACTTGATTTGATTTATGACCTTGGAGTTTCCTGCAGCTCTTGCCTCCTCCCTCCTCTTCTCTCTGTCTTCCTTCTTCCCCAGCTCTTTTATCTTTTTCTATTTTTGTCACTACCATTACTATTTAAGGGCAAAGCAGGAAAATAATAATATAATGAAAAATAGGATCCTAGCTGCTCCCTCTCAGGTGCAGGATTCCTAATAAGGAATATGGGCCGGTAGCAGATACTTTTCTGCCCTTTTGGCTGGGTGCCCAATCCCTGCGATACCCTAAGTTCCTGAAAGCTTTTCTATGGTCCCAAATTAACACATCCTCAGTGTCCTTCCAGGTCTATCACCATCCAACACTATGGCAGCTCTCATAACCCAGGGCAGGAGCAGAGCACTGGGGGGCTTGTTTATTCTGCTATTCCAGGATCCTGCAGCTCCCCAGTGTTTTCTGAGTGATACTTTAGCAGCCAAACTACCTCCATCTAGATAGGAGCTAATTCTTGGTAGAAAGAATGACAGGCCAGGTGAGGTGGCTCACGCCTATAATCCTAGCACACTGGGAGGCAGAAGATTTGCTTGAGTCCAGGAGTTGGAGGTTGCTGTGAGCTGTGATGCCCCGGCACTCTACCCAGGAAGATAGCTTGAGGCTCTGTCTCAAAAAAAAAAAAAAAAGACCTATTTCCTTGTCTGGAAAAATGAGAGTATTACCTTGGCAGACTGTCAACAGGACTAAAGAAGCTACTGTGTATAAAGTTCCTAGCACAGTGCCCTTCCCTCACCCAGCATGCACTTCTCCCTGCAGTGTGGCCATCCTTCTCTATCTGACTCGAAAGTATCAAGTCCCTGACTACTGGTACCCTCAGGACCTGCAGGCCCGAGCCCGTGTGGATGAATATCTGGCATGGCAGCACACAGCCCTGCGGAGAAACTGCCTCCGGGCCCTGTGGCATAAGGTGAGTCTGGGAGACGAAGGGGTTGCATTGAAGCCATCACCTGAAGGTGCTCAGGCACCATCAGATTCTTCTTTGGATAATTTCTACTGACTTGTCTTTGACTTCACTGATTCTTCCATCATGCCAGGTTGCTATTAAGCCCATCTAATACATTCTTTGTTTGAGATAGGTATTTTTCAGTTCTAGAAATTCCTTTTTTTCTTAGAGTTTTCATTTTTCTGATGAAATTCACTATCTGTTCATCCATTTTATCTACCTTTTTTTCTAAGTTCTTTAACATATTTATCACTGTTACCTAAAGGCTTTGTCAGGAAATTTCCATCCCTAGGCTCTCTCTGGGTCTGCCTCTATTAATTGTTTTTTCCTCTCTTGATTATGAGACATTTTTCTGCTTCTTTACATGTCTCATAATTTTTTATTGCATGCTAAACATTATGTATAAAAGAAATAAGAGATTGAATTATATAATAAATACCCCCAGAAGGGGTGTATTTATATTTGTTATATAATTGACCTTGAACTTTCCTTTGTCAGGTAGCCAGGATGTAAGTTAATCAGGAAGAGTGCTTAGTTGCAGTTTTAGTTAGTTTCAATTTATCTCTGGTGTCAAAATCCTTGAGCTGAGGTGAGGCCATGAGGTCACTCCAGTAGGACTTTGGAATCTAATCACCAACTATCACTATGCCTATGAGATCTCTCTACTCTTCAGCCTGCCCCCCTGCCAGATCCCACATTGGTACATAGTCAGAAAGGCCCTATGCCTTCCACTCTCTCTCTCTGCCTACTGTGCTCAAGGAAATTAAATTGGAATAAAAGTGACTTATCTAGAAAGGGCTTGTACCTCTCAGGAATTTAATTCATTTATTCAACTGCTATCCAATAGAAATTTAAAGTGAGCTGCATATGTAATTTTAAGTTTTCTAGTAGCTACATTTAAAAAGTAAAAAGAAATCAGTCAGGTGTGGTGGCTCATGCCTATAATTCTATCGCTCTGGGAGGCTGAGGAGGGGTGATCAGTTGAGGTCAGGAGTTTAACACCAACCTGAGCAAAAGCAAGAACCCATCTTTACAAAAAAATAGAAAAAATTAGCCATGTGTGATGCCAGGTGTGGTGGCATGTGTCTGTGGTCCCAGCTACTTAGAAGGCTGAAGCAGGAGGATGGCTTGAGTCCAGGAGTTGAGGTTGCAGGAATCTGTGATGATGCCACTGTTCTCTAACCCAGGTGACAGCAAGATTTTGTCTTAAAAAAAAAGTAAAAGGAAATTAATATGTTTTGTTTAACCCAATATATTCAAAATATTATTTTTTTCAAAAAGCACAAGAAATGATGCTCAGCCCCAGTAATCACTGGGGAAATGATAATCAAAACTATGAGATGACATTTCATACTTATTAGGATGACTGTCATAAAAACAAAAAGCAGAAAACAGAAAATAGCAAGTAGAGAAATTGGAGTCCTTATATACTTTTGGTGAGAATAAAAGATAATGTAGCTACTATGAAAACAGTATGGAAGTTTGAAAAACAAAATTTTTTTTGAAACAGAGCTCACTATGTCACCCTTGGTAGAGTGCTGTGGCATCAAAGCTCACAGCAACCTCAAACTCTTGGGCTTAAGCAATCCTCTTGCTTCAGCCTCCCAAGTAGCTGGGACTACAGGCCACAATGCCTGGCTATGTTTGTTGTTGTTGCAGTTGTCATTGTTGTTTTTGCAGGCCCAGGCTGGTTTCAAACCTGCCAGCCTCAGTATATGTGGCTGATGACATAACGACTATGCTATGGGTGCTGAGCCCTAAAAAAATTTTTTTAAATAGAATGATCGAGTGATCCAGCAATTCCACTTCTGGGTTATTGAAAGCAGGGTCCTGAAGAGATATTTGTGTGCCCATGTTCATAGCAGTATTATTCATGGCAGCCAAATTATGGAAGCAACCCAAGTGTCCATCAACAGATGAATGAGTGAATGAGCAAAATGTAGTATATGAAGATCTGACAAGTTCACAAACTCGTTCTAGAAAACGTGCTATGTACCTTGATGCTGAACATCACTATGGTTACCTCTGAAGTACATCTCTTGGGAAGCTTATGCACTGACACCGGTGCCTCATCTACCTTTCAAAGAAAAAAATTTTTAATCCCCCCTTCCCTACCTACCCCAGCCTGCACATGTAGGAAAGGCAGGAAAGGAAGCACTTCAAAACAATTTGGGGATTTTTTTTCTGGAATAACCATCAGAGCTGTTATCATATGGCACACAAAAATACACAACAATAATGAACATCATTCAGCAAGACACCACCACATGTTGACAGGAACACAGCACCCACCATAATGCCTGGCTATTTTTTGTTGCAGTTGTCATTGTTGTTTTAGTTGGCCCGGGCTGGGTTCGAACCCACCAACTTTGATGTAAGTGGCTGGCACAGTAACCACTGTGCTATGGGCGCAGAGTCTCTTACCATTTTCTTTTATATATATAAAAGAAACAACAGTGAACTGTCCTGAGTCTTCTTTGAGAGGCCATTCTGCCAGTTCACGATTTAATACATCATTACATTTATGTGTAGCCAGCCATCAGCAAAATAAAGTTTGGCTTTGAGTGTTTAACATTTTATATCAGTGCTCTTATGCCATTCACTTAGCATTATGTGTTTTAGATTTTTTTTTCACAATGCTATGGGTAGATCTAGTTCATTCCATTTAACTGCTCTCTAGTATTTCATTATATGAATAAATCAGATTTTATTTATTAATGTATTATTGTATTTGAAATGCAAGGAAGAACAGAATTATTTGTTTATTTTTTTTTTGTGACAGAGCCTCAAGGTATTGCCCAGGGTAGAGTGCTGTGGCATTATAGCTCACAGCAACCTCCAACTCCTGGGCTTAAGCAATTCTTCTGCCTCTTCCTCCCAAGTAGCTGGGACCACAGGCACCCACCACAATGCCTGGCTGTTGTTTGGTTGCAGCCATCATTGTTGTTTGGTGGGCCTGGGCTGGATTTGAACCTGCCAGCTCAGGTGTATGTGGTTGGCACCTTAGCTTCTTGAGCCAAGGCGCTGAGCCAGAATAGAATTACTTTTTAAAACCCTAAGAACTTTGGAAGTGGCTCGGCACCTGTGGCTCAAGCGGCTAAGGTGCCAGCCACATACACCTAAGGTGGCGAGTTGGAATCCCCAGCCCGGGCCTGCCAAACAATGATGGCTGCAACCAAAAAATGGCCAGGCGTTGTGGCGGGCGCCTGTAGTCCCAGCTACTTGGGAGGTGGAGGCAGGAGACTCGCTTGAGCCCAGGAGTTGGAGGTTGCTGTGAGCATGATGCCATGGAACTCTACCCAGGGGGATAGCTTGAGGCTCAGTCTCAAAAAAAAAAAAAAAAAGAACTTTGGAAGCACCAAATCAGAACAAAAGGGAAATGCAGACTCATCAGGGCAATGTAGAGTAAGTGAGGGAGGTCAGCTGGGTGGGGATCTGAGGACTAAGAGTCTACTCCGACTCTCCTGAAGGAGCAAGTTTTCCCAAGTGGTAGCCTTAGATTCTGAGCAGAGACACCAAGTAGGAATTCTTAAGTCAAAAAGAAGCTACAAGTCTGGATTTCCCTATGAAATGTCTGAATTTTTAGATGTCAACAAATGATCCATGTTTTTTAAAACTCTGCAGCTAAAGAAATGTACATTGGCTTCCGGGTCACCAGTGGGCTATGTCTGATCTGAGACTGATGCTCAAAGCCAGGGCTCATGTACAATCCTACAAGCCCTGTTTACCGTTTCCTGAACTTAAGTTCCCCAAAGTAGTTTTCCCAAATAAGACACCCAACTAAAAAATAACTGCTCCCTCATTCAGCATGCTTGTGTGTCCCTGATGGGTCTGCTGAGCCTGATAGAGCAGCTAACGTCTTCCCTCTCCAGGACCCTCCTCCTGGAATCCTGGACACCACCATCCTAAGTTTCTTCCTTAGTCCCTGGAAGGTCACTGTGTTAGAACACATCTGCTCCATGCTTAGCTCAGTCTTTTCTTGACTGTGCCATCTTGGGGAACTGACTACCCCTCTCTGGTCCTCACTTGGCCATTTATGAAATAAGCCATTTACTGTATTATTCTTATATTATAGTTGAAGAGATTGTCAGAGGGTTTGAATATCTTGCTGAACATCACACAGTTTGTAAGTGACAGAACAGGGATCTTGAAAGCCCATCCTCCTTATACTGTAAGAGGTACTGATTTGATATTCAGATGGGAAAGAGGCAGTAAAGGGGATAATTTTTTATACTAGCTCCCTCCCCCCAAAGTATTAAATGCATTGGAGAGTTTGAATCTTTCTTTCTGATGCCCTTCAGGCTTAGCCAGTCAGTAATAATAGAAACAGGAATATTTCTGGGAAAAAAAAATATTTCTGGGAAAAGGAGTCCCTAACCAGATTATGGAAGAAAATTGCATGGGGCCAGAAGCAGTGGCTCACACCTTTAATTCTAGCCCATACCTTTAATTCCTCCTCCACTTGGGAGGCTGAGGTGGGTGGATTGCCTGAGCTCACAAGTTCAATGTCATCCTGAACCAGAGGGAGACTTCATCTCTAAAAAATAGCCAGGTGTTGTGGCAGGCACTTGTACTCCCAGCTCCTCAGGAGGCTGAGAAAAGAGAATTGCTTGAGCCCAAAAGTTTGAGGTTGCTGTGAGCTGTGACACTATGGCACTCTACTGACAGCAACCAAGTGAGACTCTGTTTTAAAAAAGAAAGAAAGAAAGAAAGAAAGAAAGAAAGAAAAGTGCATGGCGGCTTGGTGCCCATAGCTCAGTGAGTAGGGCGCTGGCCACATACACTGAGGCTGGCAGGTTCTAACCTGGACCAGGCCTACTAAACAACAATGACAACTGCAACAACAACAAAAAAATAGCTGGGTGTTGTAGCAGGTGCCTGTAATCCCAGCTACATGGGAGGCTGAGCCAAGAGAATCGCTGAAGCCCAAGATTTTGAGGTTGCTGTGAGCTGTGACGCCATGGCACTCTACCGAGGGTGACATAGTAAGACTCTATCTCAGGAAAAATAAAGAAAGAAGGTAAGTGCAGGGCAACTCATCCAAAGGTGTTGTTTTTGGTGGAGGAGGGGACAGGTTGTTTTCCTGCCTGTAAGGCTAGCCTGGCTCCTAACCACTCTTTGCCTACCCAACCCCCAGGTGATGCTCCCTGTTTTCCTGGGTGAGCCAGTACCTCCCCAGACGCTGGCAGCTACTCTGTCAGAGTTGGATGTGACCCTTCAGTTGCTCGAGGACAAATTCCTCCAGAACAAGACCTTTCTCGCTGGAGCCCACATCTCCCTGGCTGACCTGGTAGCCATCACAGAGCTGATGCATGTGAGTGCTGCCAGCACATGGGCAGGGGGCCCTGGCTAGTTGCTGAAGTCCTGCTTAGGCTGTGCCCTCCTCGTCCCCGCTCCCAACTGTGGGTGTATGCTTATGTAGGGAAATCCCTTTTGGAAGCTCTGTGGTCTGCAAACTGGGCCTAAGCCGCCTGTTCTTGGCCTTACCCATTCATCCCCATTGTGCTCCTTTTCCCTATAGCCGGTGGGTGCTGGCTGCCAAGTCTTCGAAGGCCGACCCAAGCTGGACGCATGGCGGCAGCGTGTGGAGGCAGCCTTGGGGAAGGACCTGTTCCAGGAGGCCCACGAGGTCATTCTGAAGGCCAAAGACTCTCCACCCGCGGACCCCACTATAAAGCAGAAGATGATGCCTGGGGTGTTGGCCATGATCCGGTGATCTGGGAAGCCTCACCCTAACACTGTCCTCAACAGTTCACGAAGCAAGTTCATTTCCAATGTCCCGTGGGAAGCAGGCTCAGGGAACAGGAGTGACTTTTCTGAGTCTTGCCTGAGTCCCACCCTCTACCACAGCTGCCTGAAAGCCACAAGGAGCATGATAAACTCCCAAAGCTTGTCTCCTTTAATCACTGCATTTCATTTTAAGTTTGGATAATAAACCTGGGCTCAGCCTGAGCCTCTCCTAACTCTAGGTGGTTTATTTGACCTTTCTTTGTCCTGGCCCTGGTTTTGGTCTCTGTCCAAAGACAAATTCCTTTCCCAAGGCCTTGTGGGTCAGGTTCCCCGTGATGGTTGCCAGAGTGGAATTAACAAATTCCCTATAGCCTCCTACTTCTTGGAGAAAGTATCAGCACTGGGGCAGCAGACATCCTACAGGTCTTTGTTGTAGGCACAGTTAACTCATCAGTTGGCTGAGTTAGCCTCCCAGGACATGGGCCTTACTGTTAATCACAAATCCTGCACCTCTCCTAAGGAACTAGTCAGGAGAAAATCTAGACAGTAGCTCTCCTGGTTAGGACCTAGTCCTGCAGGGACTTAAATGCTATAGCTAGGTGCTGGCTATAACTTCAAAATGAATGGAGTGCTCTGATTTTGTTTTAGAACAATGTGGTTTCTGGTGGGGTTGGATTGGAAGGCTGACAAGGAGAAAGCAGGGAGATCAGATATTGCAGTAATGTGGCCAAGGTCACCAAAGGGGGTGGAGAATGTGGCCGCTTCCAGTCGGGAGAGGGCCGCTACATTAGGCCAGGAAGCCACTCTCCTGGGGGGAATAGGTCTACTTTATACGGCACCATGAGGAACAGGAAGGCAAAGCTATT
>NW_003852687.1:701197-722062 GCF_000181295.1 Otolemur garnettii
GCTGTCTTCTCTCAGCAGAGGGCCTCTTAGGAAATGGGGGTGTCATTAGCCACAAGTTTCAGGAGCCCCCACGTTGCAGTTGGAAGTATGTGGCCCAGCAAAATGGATGGAGAAGTTTTGTGCAATCCCAGACACCCCTGGAATCTTCCGAATAGGCCTCACAGGGCCTCAGCTTTGTGAGGGAGGGATTAAGTGCAGTGTAATGAACATGACCCCAGGAATTGGGAAGGAGCAGTGCGTTCTTTTCACAGGGCGTGGGCCTGGCCTGCTCAGGGAGCACAGGGCTGGAAACACCTCCTCCGCCGCTTCTGCTCTGGAGCTGGGTCCAGGCGTGGTGAGAAGGCCCCTCCTCTCTCTGCCCCATCCCTCGATGGGAGGAGGGGCTTGGGTTGACCACACGAAGCCCATGCCTTTCTACCCTAACTTCCCTGAGAGTTAAGGTGACCTGACGTCCTGCTTTTGAACAATTTGTCCCGCGTCCCGCAGCATTTTAAAAAAGTCCCGATTTTTGGAAAGAATGCATGACAAGCTAGGGAACAGCGGGAGAATGGGAAGGGAATATACTATTTTCGGCTGCTGAAAAGGTTAATGTAACTCCATTTGGGAATGAAGAGGTTAATGTAACTCCACTTGGGAATGAAGAGGTTAATGTAACTTCATTTGGAAATGAGAAAGCTAATATAAACTTCCTACTCCCCTCCTCTGCAAGGTATCAGAAGGAAACTGGCTCCCTCCCTTGCTTCTCAGAAGGAGCCAAACTGTCTGGAACAAACAAGTAGCCCACCCCCCTCCCAGAGTAGGTGGCCAGACACCCCGCTTTTGGTGGGACAGTCCCGATTTTTAACAATTTGTCCTGCATCCCGCGGCGTTTTAAAAAAGCTCCGATTTTGGAAAGAATGCAGGACAAGCTAGGGAACACGGGAGAACAGGAAGGGAATATACGGTTTTCGGCTGCCATGTGGCTACTTCGCCAGGATATGCGTTTTATATTATTTTTGTTAATTTTATAATGTTAAACTTTTACAATAAATAATTGTTGAGAACTGATTATGGAGAAATGCTTATCAAAGTTTGCATTGTTGTCAGGCCCCGCCCCCCCCATGGTGTCCCGCTTTATTAGTGTTAAAATCTGGTCACCTTACTGAGAGTCTGTGTTGGATGCGCCTTTGGCGTCTCATTTCTCGTTACCATGCTCTTTCTCCTTTGGAAGGTGGATATTGAGGTCCAGGGAAAGGGTATGACCTACCTTCCCCGAGTGGGAGTAGAACTACAGCTGGGGTCTGCGCACTCGGGAGGGAAGACGGGAGAACTGAGGTGTCGCTGATTGGTCCGAAGTTCTCCGTAGCCAACCAATGGACGAGGAGGGCGTGGCCGGGCCGGGAGGGTGGGAGGGGGGCATACCTGGCTGCTCACAGCCGCTGGCTTTGCCTTAGTGGTTCCTGCTCTCCGCTCCTTCTCTGTTGTCCTTTGGGCTTATCCTCCTCCTAGATCTGCCTGCCCTCCCACGTCTTCCCCCAGCCATGGTCCTGGAGCTCTACTTGGACCTGGTGTCCCAGCCCTGCCGCGCCGTCTACATTTTCGCCAAGAAGAACAGCATCCCCTTCGAGATGCGCACTGTGGAGCTGCTCAAAGGTGGGCCCAAGGTCCCCTACCCGTCGGCGCAGTTCTCAGTCCGGCCAGGTGTGGAGACTGACGGGAACAGTCAGGCTTTCCATTGTGGAAACCGTTGCATCAGTTATTTTTAAAGAACCTTGACCTTTGCCTAGTGAATACAAAACATTCTTCCAAATACAGGTTAAGAGGGGCGGAGCAGGTGAAGGAGGAGTGTAGGGAATTAGAGTGGGGGCCAGAATATCTCTAGCCATTCTCCTGCGTGGAGAAAACAAACTGCCTCCTAAGTGGAGAACTTCCTCTCTTGAGTTTCTGCATCTACCAGCAGGAGAGGGTTGTTCCAAGTAGATCGGATCCCTTCTAGAGGGTCTCCTCTTTACCTACCCTTGCCTCTATCCCTTCCACTTTTATGTCCTCCTTGTCATTCTTCCTTTTCTTTTTCATGCTTCTCACCCATGGGGGTTCGAACCCAGCTGGAGGTCCTGTTCCTAGAAGCTGGAGATTCTTGAGGGTTTCGAGGAGCCCTGTGGCAGGATGGTGGGGGAGACCAGCACCCTCACCCTAAGCCACAGTGTGTGTTGGTCTGGCTACCAGAGAAAGACACAGCTGGGGCAGAATTCAGCGCAGGAGGCTGGGCTATGACTAGACGGTAGGACAGGCACCAGAGCCGAAGCCCAGAGGGAAGCCCCTGCTTAGCTGAGGCCTCCCACCTACTGCCCATGGCACCCCTAGCTTAAGCTGCCTTCTGCAGGACAGAGGCAGCTTCTGGAGGAGGAATGGGCAGAGGTGATTGCCTTTTACCAGAAAGGCAAAGAGGCCCTTAGGTAGGCCTCTGTAGCCCGGCTTGAATGAGGCCATCTGATCCATACACATTAGCTGGGCATGTAATATCACCTCCAGCACTACAGTGAGTGGGCTGGGTGAGGGCTGTATGTAGAACTGAGTCAGACTTGGGAACAGGAAAGGAAGAAGAGCTCAGCTGTTGGAGGAACACCTGAATGGGGCAGGTGTTCCTGGCAAGAATGAGGCTGGCCAAAGGGCTGGGAGCAGGTGTGGCTGGGGCTCTGGTATGTCATAGGTCACCAAGCCTGGTCAGAAGAGCCTGATTTCCCCCTGGCACAAGAAAAACGAGTCAGAAGGGACAAGCCTAGAGCCCAGAGAGGAGGCAGGAGGGTCAGACTTATGGATGCATCTTCCCGGGCTGGGAGGTGGATTATAGCTCCAGAGTCATCCTCCCCCCATGCTCCAAGGGGGTGGCCCTGGGAAAGGTGGACCTAAGAATCTGCGATGCAGTGACCAGCAATGTGGCCTCCTCTTCCTGGATGTTCCCTTTATAGGGCCCACAGAAAGTGAATGCCAGGTTTCAGGGTGAGGGTAGGGTATGGCAGAGACCTCAAAGAGCTCTCCCCTCCACTCACTTCACTGATGTCCCTCAAAGGTCAGCATTACAGTGATGCCTTTGCCCAGGTGAACCCCCTGAAGAAGGTGCCAGCATTGAAGGATGGAGACTTCACGTTGGCTGAGAGGTAGTGGGTCCCTGGGCTGCTACCGGGTCTTGTGGGGTGAGTCAGCCATCTGTGTGTCCACTGTTGGTGGTTCGGACCATGGCTTGTGGGCCCAGGACCTGTGCCAGCCTCAGGGTGGACAGTGGGCTGAGGTGGGCAGAAGCCCCCAGGGCTGGGAGGGCCTAGATAAGTCATAGCATCCCTGTTCTACCCTTGCATTGTACAGATGAGGAAACTGAGGCTGGGGTGGGGAGGGACCTGCACAAGATCACAGGGCCCAGCCCTCGGAAGCAAGGAGAGTACTAAGTACTGAGCAGCAGCTGCAGCAGACACCTGTGGGGCAAGTGCTATTTCCCAGGGATGGTCCCAGGGACACCCAGCAAGCTTCAGCAGCTATTTGCTGAGCATCCACAGGGGCCAGGCCCATCTAGGCCTGGGGCTTGAGCAGTGAGCACATTTACATCCTTACCCCATGGAGCTCACATCCTACATGAGTGAGCTGACAATAACCCAAGTAAACATGACATTTCAGGTGTGGATGGGTTGTTGAGGGACAGTTTCTTGGAGGAGGTGGCATCTGAGCAGAGACCCACAGGAATGGAGGTGCACGTGGTGAAGAGTGTTCTGGCTAGAGCGAAGAGTGGGGAAGAAGGCCTGAAGTGAGACGATGGGTGGGTGCAGGCTGGAACAGGGGCCAGAGTGGCTGGGGGTAAGTTAGAAAAGCTGGCGGTGAGGGCAGAGGGCAGTATGGGGGCAGAGGATGGCGCCATTGGAGGCTTCTGAGCAGAGGAGAGCTGTGCTCCAATTTATGTTAAAAGACCCCTCAGGCTGGGGTGAGAAGGCTGGGGCAATCACCCAGCACCCAGTGCTGGAGCCCCAGACCATGATGGTGGTGCAGCAAGGGGCTGTGGGTTCCGACTGTTCTTGAAAGTTGAGCTGCAGGCTTTGCTGAAGAGCTAAGGTGGGCAAGAAAGATGGGAACCAAGATTGGCTTCTAGGCTGGTGGCTGAATGAAGGTATCCTTTTACCAGGGCCACATAGTGCCCCCACGGTAGAGCCGGATTCACGTTCAGAGCCATTTGGTTCCAGAGCCTGTGGATGGTGGACAGACTCACACCCATGGAGGCATGAAGAGCTCTAGGGTCAGGCTGCACAGGCCAGATGTGACCGGGGAGACGTCAGAGAGAACTTCCTGGGGTAGGGGGCTGGAGCAGTGGGCAGGTGGAGGGAGGTGAGACCAGGTGAGAAGGAATAGACCTATGTTACCTGGAGGCTTTATCCTAGCCCCAGGAAAGTCTGAGGAAGCAGGACCATGCTTGTGGCACTGTCCATGCTTTGGATATGTTGGGGCATGGTATGTAAGTGGATCTCTTCCTTCAAGATTC
Organism: Otolemur garnettii; assembly: GCF_000181295.1. Classification (NCBI taxonomy): domain Eukaryota; kingdom Metazoa; phylum Chordata; class Mammalia; order Primates; family Galagidae; genus Otolemur; species Otolemur garnettii. The sequence continues at coordinate 705,699 of NW_003852687.1, forward strand.
ACACTGAGTGCCCCTTCCGCCTGGAAGCCTTCCCTGAGCCCCTGGCCCCATCTGAAATCCACAGCACTTTGTTTCTCATTTGCTGCCTTTAGTTCAGGTGATGGGTTGGCCCAGTGTAGTCATGTGATTAGGGGCCATTACCTAACCCCTGTGAGCCTCACATTCCTCCTCTGCACCATGGGGAGAGTGAAAATGCCCCACAGAATAGCTGAAGAGTGACTGGGCCATGTCTTCTGCCCCTGCCATGTCCCCTCAGTGTGGCCATCTTGTTGTACCTGAGCCGTAAGTACAAAGCCCCTGACCACTGGTACCCCCAGGATCTGCAGGCCCGCGCCCGCGTGGATGAGTACCTGTCATGGCAGCACACGGCCCTGCGCAGTAGCTGTACCCGGGCTATGTGGCAGAAGGTGAGTCACTGGTGTGGTGGGGGGGAGAGGACACCTCCCAGGATGCTCAGAGGATGGTGATTTCTGTTTAAAAGATGCTGTTTGGGGTAGTACCTGTTGCTCAGTGGGTAGGGCACCAGCCAAACACACTGAGGCTGGCGGGTTTGAACCCAGCCTGGGCAAGCTAAATAACAATGACAACTGCAACAAAAAAAATAGCCAGGTGTTGTGGTGGGCACCTGTAGTCCCAGCTACTTGGGAGGCTGAGGCAAGAGAATCGCTTAAGCTCAAGAGTTTGAGGTTGCTGTAAGCTATGACACCATGGCACTCTACCAAGGGTGACAAAGTAAGACTCTGTCTCAGAAAAAAAAAAAAAGAGAGAGAGAAAATTCTGTTCAAACCTGAGACCTTAAAACACCAAATCCTAGAATGCTGGGGACTCCCTAATCCATCCAACTTGCTTCTCAGAGGGGAAACCAAGGCACAAGTCAAGGAGTGATTCCCTCAATGTGCCCTGAATCCTGAGTTCCTAGAAGTTAATCCTATTCCCTTTGCACACTCCATGCTCCCTGGGAATATTACCTTTTAGTGGAGAAAAAAATCTCAAATCTTCACTTTACTACACACATAATTCCCAGATGCAGAGGTATTAAATGAAAAAAGTCAAACTAGGGAGAAACAAGGAAACATTTCAATAAATGTGTATCTAACTTCTGGGTATGGAAGGACTTTCTAAGCCTAAGAACAGTTGGAAGAGCTCTACAAAGGAAAGACTTATGGGTGTTACATATACAATGAAATTTTGTACATGGAAAAAGATTAAAATAAGCAAAACACTGGGAAAGATCTTAGAAAGATATGTTAGAAACTTTATTTTTGAGGCTGGATGTGGTGGCTCACACCTGTAGTCCTAGAACTATCAGAGACTGAGACAGGAGGATCCCTTGAGCTCAGGACTTTGAGACCAGCCTGAGTCAGAGTGAGACCTCCAACTCTACTTAAAATAGAAAACTTAGCCAGGTGTTGTGGTGGGCACCTGTAGTTCCAGTTACTTGGGAGACTGAGGCTGAAGGATTGCTTGAGCCCAGGAATTTGAGGTTGCAGTGAGCTATGATGATGCCATTGTACTCTAATAAGGGAGACAGATTGAGACCTTCTCACAGACCAAAAAAAAAAAAAAAAAAGGAAATCTTCTTTGAGATGTTCTTAGAAACCTGTCAGGCAGAGATGCCAGGGAAAGATAGGCAAAGGAAACCAGCAGGGATTTAATTAAAGAACAAAGAGAAATAGTCAATAAACAGGTGAAAACATGTTTAATCTCAATAATAAATAAGTGCACATCAATACAACATATGCATATTACTTTTTACTGATCAAATATGCATATGTTTTTGAAATGTACTCTCCAAATTAATATTTGCAGAGCACTTATGCAGTGCCCTGTAACAGTGGGTACTCTCTGTTTATGAGAGAGTATAAAACAGGCCTGCTCATGACAATAAGTAGGTTTCCATAACTTTTTTTTTTTTTTTTAAATAATCTCACTGTGTAGCTCTTGGTGAGTGCTGTGGCATCATAGCTCACGGCAACCTCAAACTCTTGGGCTCAAGCAATTCTCTTGCCTTAGCTGCTCAAGTAATTGGGGCTACAGGTGCCCATCACAATGCCTGGCTATTTTGTTGTTGTTGTTCTTGTAGTTGTAATTGTTGCTTAGCAGGCCCTGGCTGGGTTCAAACTCACCATCCCTGGTGTATGTGACTGGCACCCTAGCCGCTAAGCTACAGGTGCCAGTTTCCATAACCTTAACTGTGTCTTCCCTGAACCTCTGGTGGCTAAGAGCAGACCCTCCACCCCTAGCTGGTGGGAGGGAGCCTGGTGTGTTTGAGGGCAGAATAAAGAGAAATTGAGTAGAGTGAGTACAGACCCTTGCTACTCAAAGTGTGGTCCATGGACCGGAAGCATTGCATTATGTCATCAGGAAATGCTGATGCTCATTGTTGGAAATGCAGTCTCAGGACCCATCTCGACCTGATTGGGGACATGCATTTTAACCAGGGGGATTCACACACACATTCCCATTTGAGAAGGCATTTGGGTGCAATAAGAGATGGAGTGGGAATCAAGAGAGGGTAGCTACTATGCTGGGGAGGGCTTTGTGTTGTGGTTTTTGTCATCAGGGCAGTGAGGAGCCATGGAAGGCTTTATGCAGGAAAGGGTATGGGCAGATTGAGGTCACAGAAGGATCCCACTGGCTGTCCTGTGGGAGGACCAGAGAGAGGTAGAGGTTGTCCCTGTTTGGGGAGGAGATAAGGGCTGCTGGTGGCCATGAGTTGGAAGGGGTGGGCAGAGGTGAGGAGAAATATAGAGAGGGCTTGTAGTGATGGGATGAGAGTGGGAACCAGGATGAGCTCCCAGCAGAGCTTGACCTCTCTCTGTGCCTACTGGCCTACCAGATGATGTTTCCTGTCTTCCTGGGTGAGCCAGTGCCCCCTGAGACCCTGGCAGCCACTTTGGCTGAGTTGGACAGGTGCCTGCAGTTGCTTGAGGACAAATTCCTGCGAGATCAGGCCTTCCTCACTGGGCCCCATATCTCCCTGGCTGACTTGGTGGCCATCACAGAGCTGATGCATGTGAGTGCCATGGGGTGGGGTGGCCTGCTGGGCAGTGGGTGTCCAGGGAGGAAGTCAACATCCCAGCTCACATTGTTCTTTCTGGCTGTGGAACCCTAGGTGAGCCACTTCCCCCTCTGAGCCTTAGCATCTTCATCTATAAAATGGGGTTTCAAAATTCCTCACCACAGGGATTTTGAGGAACTTCCCAGGATTCCCTGGGAGGGGGATCCCCCTGAGCCCATTAAGCACAGAGTGGAGGAGGTAGAATACAATCTTGAGGGCCATAATACAGGTCATGCTGCCTTGTGCTTGGCAATGCCCAGCCCCTCTTCCTGGCTCTCTGTCCCTATAGCCTGTTAGTGCTGGCTGCCGAGTCTTTGAAAGCCGACCCAAGCTGTCCGCGTGGCACCAGCGTGTGGTGGCTGCAGTGGGCGAGGACCTCTTCTGGGAGGCCAATGCAGAGATCCTGAAGCTCAAAGACCTGCCTCCAGCAGACCTTGCCACAAAGGAGAAGCTGCGACCCTCGGTGCAGGCTTTGTTGCAGTGAGCATCTCTGGCTGAACGTGGCAGCTGCCTGTCTCCTTGGCTGCAAGAACTTCAGGTCTGAGCAGGCTCTGGTCCATAGGACCCTCCAGACATCATGTCTGTGGCCTTTTGCTCCCTATCCCACTTTTACCCTTCCATTCCAGCTTCCACATGACCTCTGGAAAACACTTTAGTAAACATTTATTGGACCTGGACCCTCCTTTGAGTGAAATTTTCTATGGCTCCTCACTACCCTGAGGCTAAAGCACAGGTTACTGAACTTTGCCTTTAAGCCTTGCCCCACACCTCCATGCCACCCCCTTCAGGCCGAACATATTTCAGACCCCTCTCCAGCCTCCCACCTTGGCCTCCTGGCTTTGGCTCCTGCTGTTCCCACCTCACCTTTTTTGCCTGGTAGACCCTGCTGGTCTTTTGGCATTTGACAATTTGTTGCTTCCCTGGGGAGACTTCTCTGACCTCCCCAGACCCAGCCCAGAGATCTCCATGCTCCTCACCCTCCCTCAGGCTTTATGGCCCCTGGTCTGAGCATGTGGCACAGGTGGGGGCTGACCTGGTGGAGAGATGTCTGAATGAGGAATGGCCTCCATCTTCTAGGTTTCCCTCCGAGGTGATGCTGCCTCCCTCAGGTGGAGCACAGTGCTGGATCATGAACCTGCTTTCGGAGAGGGTAACCCGTGGTTATTCCTGGTCCTCCAGATGTTGCTGAACTGCCTTGCTCTTCCAGGCCTCGACACCCTGACCACTGGCTTCTCCATGCCCCATTCTGGCTCCCAGACTTGCTGTCCCTGCTCTCTCTGCTCAGGACTGTCAGAGCCTGTCCCAGACCCTTTGATAGCTGAGTCATCTGCTAGATAAAATGCTAGCAGGACAGGACCATGACAGACTCTCTCAGTTAGCCTGCCTTCCAATGGAGGCTCCCTCAGTATGCACAATTATATATAGTTTTAATGTGTAATTGAAATTGTACATATATACCCACACAATATCAATCATATACAGTAGGACCTCTGTAAACTGACCTACATCCAAGGGGGTGTAACAAACTGGTCAACATAAGGAACTAGGTCTGCTAGGCAGATACGTACATGTGGTCCATGTCTGGTCTATGAAAATTAGGTCACTATAAGGAGATTGTCAATTACTGAGTTCCACTCTGCTTGAAATTTATAATTCAAATGACTTTGCAACACTGTTGAAAGACTCCTGTTTAGCCACACCAACAGATTTTCATGTTATAATATCTTTGCCACCCACAGTGGACAGTGGCTCACCACTGGCATAAGAGGCTACAGAGCATGCCTCAGCAGGTCTTCTGACTGTTCAAGAGAATCTCAGATTCCCACACTGAATGCAAAATTGCCTGACTTCGAAAAAGTGGCAACTCATTCAAAAAATATTTAAGCAGGCTTGGTACCTGTAGCTCAGTGGTGAGGGCGCCGGCCACATACTCCCAGGATGGCAAGTTCAAACCCAGCCTGGGCCTGCCAAACAATAAATATAACAACTACAACAAAAAAATAGCCGGGCATTGTGGCGGGCGCCTGTAGTCCCAGCTACTTGGAGGCTGAGGCAAGAGAATCGCTTAAGCCCAAGAGTTGGAGGTTGCTGTGAACTGTGACTATAAGGCATTCTTCCGCGGGTGACATGGTGAGACTCTATCAAAAAAAAAAAAAAAAAGTTTAAGCCCTGCAAGGTGGCTCACACCTGTAATCCTAGCCCTTTAGGAGGCTGAGGTGGGTGGACTTGAGCTCAGGAGTTGGGAGGCCAACCTAAGCAAGAGGTAGACCCCCCCACACACACACTGTAAAAAAAAAAAATAGAAAAACTAGCCAGGTGTTGAGGCAGGCGCCTGTAGTCCAAGCTACTTGGGAGGCTGAGGCCAGAGTAACTCTGGAGCCCAAGAGTTTGAGTTTGCTGTGAGCTATGACAGGACAGCACTCTACCCAGGGCGATGGAGTGAGATTATCTTAAAAAAATAATAATTTTTTTAAAACTCCCATGACATTCGTTAGTAGGGTCGAGCTTGGAGGCTCTTACAGGTGTGTGTGTGTGTTTAGGGGGGTGGTTAGATCGTTTACCTAAATATGGGATAGGAACCAGGCAACCACAACGCGGAAAAATCTGAACAGAGGAAAACTACAGCAAGCGGGGCAGGGACCGGGCAGGGATTCTAAGGGCCGGGCCATTCAGAAACTAGAGCTAGCGCACGTCATTCTTGTCTGTAGAGGCGGGTGTAGCCTGACGCAGCCAATTGGAAGCGCCGAGTCTCACCTCAGCCAATGAGCTGCCTGGCTTCCGTGGCGCCCCGCCCCTGCGCCCTAGTTCTTGACCGCTTTGCCCAGCCGGACTCGGCAGGGTACTTCTCTACCGCTGCCACTAGTTCTTCCGTTGAACATGCCTTTCGTTGAGCTGGACACGAACTTGCCCTCCGATCGCGTGCCCGCAGGACTGGAGAAACGTCTTTGCGCGGCCACTGCTGCCATCCTGGGCAAACCTGAGGACGTGAGCGTGGGCTGGGGAGCTGCGGGCGAGGGGGGGTTGGTGGTCTGAGGTCTGGCTCTGTTCCTGCCGCTCCTGAATCTCAGTGACCTCGGCTCTTCTCCCCAGGAATACCCCGCCCTCCAAACTCTTACTTTCCGTTCGCCATGACCTCGTGGCCCCCCTCCTCCCTCAGCTGTGACTCCGACCTGTGCCCAGAGCACTGACCCCAGACCCCTGACCCCAGACCCCACAAGCCCTGCGCGTCTCGGCTCTCTCACTCCCGGGTCACTAAACATAGCCTGGTCGGCCCCAGCTTCGGGAACAACTTTCGTGTCCTCCGCAGCGCGTGAATGTGACTGTGCGGCCGGGCCTGTCCATGGCGCTGAGCGGCTCCACGGAGCCCTGCGCGCAGCTTTTCGTCTCCTCCATCGGCGTGGTGGGCACCGCAGAGGACAACCGCGGCCACAGCGCTCGCCTCTTCGAGTTTCTCACCAAGGAGCTGTCCCTGGGCCAGGACCGGTGCGTAGGGGTAGTGAGAGGACCCACCGGGACCGCTGCGCGACAGGAGGCAGTGATCCCACTCAGGGGGAAAATACATTTCTTGCCTTGCCCAGGAGGATCACATCAGGACCTGGTGCTCTGGGGACCTTTGACCCCTCCAGATCTCAGATAATGAGTCCATAGTGGCACCAGGGTGGAAATGAATTCCTGCCTTTGCTTCTCAGTGTTTCCATCTGTGAACTAAGAAGGCTGTTGTTTTTTTGTTTTGTTTTGTTTTTGCAGTTTTTGGCTGGGGCTGGGTTTGAACCCGCCACCTCCAGCATATGGGGCTGGAGCCCTGCTCCTTTGAGCCACAGGCACTGCCCTGAGAAGGCTGTTTGTAACCACTCCCCAGGGGCATCACAAGGGTCCTGTGGGATGGTCTGGGTGCTGTACCTGCCCTGACACCCTGGCAGGGTAAACCTGGATGAAGAAGCCAGATAGTCTGCTCTTCTAGAACTTTTCCAGGCTATTCAGAAGGAATTATGGGTATGTCCAGAGGTTGTGACCTTTGGACCTATGGCCCAACCAGGTGCCAGGTGAGGCTTGGGAGAGCGTCACAGATTAGTGAAAAGATCATTAGCTGGGATGTTTTAGACCCAGCATAGTCATAGCTGGTTTCTTTCACAAACCTGGAAATGAACAATCTCCAGTTTGCAACCTCCCCTTCTGTTAATTGGGGGCAGGGTAGATTAAATGACCTCCTTCCCTACAAGAAGCCCTTACAACCCAAACCTGTTACTCTGTGGCAGAGTTAAAGTTTTATGGGAAGATATGTGTAGGCTATATATCCCATTTTATATAAGAATTTTAGCATATGGATTTTGGTATCCTTGGGAGAGGGTCCTGGAACAAATCCCTATGAACACTGAAGGACAGTTGTAATACTAAGAACAATAGGGCGGTGCCTGTGGCTCAAGGAGTAGAGCACCAGCCCCATATACCAGAGGCACCAGGTTCAAACCCAGCCCCGGCTAAAAACTGCAAAAAAAAAGAACAATAAGTAGTGTACAGATGGCTGTCATGTGCCAGGTACTTTATATACAGGATCCCATAGTTTGTTTTTGTTTTTTATGAGACAAAGTCTCACTATGTTGCCCTTGATAGAGTGCCATAGCATCACAGCTCACAGCAACCTCTAGCTCTGGGCTTAAGCGATTCTCCTGCCTCAACCTCCTGAATTGCTGGGACTACAGGTGCCTGCCACGACACCTGGCTATTTTTTTTTGGTTGCAGTTGTCATTGTTGTTTAGCAGGCCCAGGCCGGGCTCGAACCTGCCAGCTTTGGTGTATGTAGATGGTGCTCTACTCACTGAGCTACAGGGCCAAGCCAGATCCCATAGATCTTTACAAGTCCTGTCACACTCCCTTTGTGCGGACAGGCCATCCCTTTGAAGTAGATATCACCCATTAAATAGATTTTACAGATAGAAAGACTGAGACTGTCATAACATTGCTTTCCCTCTCCCAGCCAGGCTATCCCAAGGTCTGCCTCTTCACTGGATACTTTCTGGCACCTCTGTGAGAGGGGCACGTTCACTCATTCCACAGATATTAGTTGGGGGTCATCCTGTGTGCCTGACCTTAGGCCGGGCTTTGAGAAAACAAAGGTGGCTGAGGCACTGCATGGCCATAGGGAGCCTGCGTATGGGAGGCAGGCTGTTCCTCTGAGCCCACAGACTGGCACAGATGATTGCATGTACAGCACACACACATGGACGCTGCTGTGTTGAGTGTCTGTCCTGGGTGGGCTTTGCTAATGTGCTGCCATCATTCCACATCTGACAGTCTCACTACTCTATAGGGGGCTAGGGGAAGATCACTACTGTGATGAGCAGCTTTGCAAAATGTCTGCATCTCACAGTGGGTTTTGCAGGATGAGGTGTTAGCTGAAATGCTGATGATGTCTTTCTCTATCTCCTGAAGGATTATTATCCGCTTTTTCCCCCTGGAGCCCTGGCAGATTGGCAAGAAAGGGACGGTTATGACTTTTTTGTGATTGGCATCGGTGAGCTGGTTGCCCCTTCCAGAAAGACCTCTTGGCAGAGAGAGGACCAAGTGGAGACAAGCTTTGGACACTCCCTTATGCAGACATTCGTGTGACCTTACAATTTTCTTCTTGACAAATAAATGAAGAGAACTTCATTATGCAAACATGTCTTCTTTACCTCCCTATACTTCTGGGTGTCCCAGGCCATTGTAGGCAACAGTGCTGGTGGATGAGGAAGAGGCTCAGGGAACCTGAGGGAAGGATGTTTCCTGTCTTCAGGGCTGCTGTCTGATATGTTTAGACTGCTCAGATCTCCAGTGGAGGGTTCAGACTAGAGGATTTCCTCTCCATGGCCATGTGCACAGGCTAGTGCAGAGGTACAGGCAGCTGGTGGAGCCTGGGTCTTCTTGCAGACTCTGCTGACCTCCCAAGGCTTCAGTCCTCAGTCTTGGGTGGGATAGGATATTTCCTGTCCACAGTCTGCTATACCAGGCAGAGCAACAGAAAAGGCTGGGCTTCAGGGACCTTTTCTGGGCATTCCAGGGATGAGAACTTCCGTCTTCTCCCTTAACTCTTGCTGAGAATTCTTTGGAGTTGTGCACCTTGTAAAACTTGTGTTCCAGAATACCAAACCTGGAAATGTAGTGTCTGTTCCTATAAACTGAATGAATGTCACCACTGCCCTCTATCTAAATACCATACCAAGCTTTTGAATTTCAGAGTATATATAGATGGAGTGAGGGAGCCCAAAGGAAGTCTCCATTTCAGTAGCTTTCAGGAACTTTGATGCAGAATTTTCATCTCATGACCCTTAGACACCATAGTAGACACCTTCCCTGCACAAACATTTGATGATACTTGTCTTGAGGGCACCAGTGAAACATCAAATTCAGATGTGAGTCTGTGAAGTCTACAGAGTTAATAAAGTTAGTTTCCAATGGAAAATGCCTGGGCCTGCTGTGTTTGTACCTGACCATTGCTGAGGACTCTTATTAAAAGCTAAACCTTGGGCTCGGCGCCTATCGCTCAACCGGCTAAGGCGCCAGCCACGTACACCTAAGCTGGTGGGTTCAAATCCAGCCTAGACCCGCCAAACAACAATGACAGCTGCAACCAAAAAATAGCCGGGCGTTGTGGCAGGCGCCTGTGGTCTCAGCTACTTGGGAGGCAGAGGCAAGAGACTCACTTGAGCCCAGGAGTTGGAGGTTGCTGTGAGCTGTAATGCCACGGCACTCTGCCCAGGGGGACAGCTTGAGGCTCTGTCTCAAAAAAAAAAAAAAAAAGCTAAACCTTGGAGCTCCTTTTCCTTGTCCTCATTGTTTCTGCACTCATCTCTCTGCCAACATGTTTCATGGGTATCCTGCTTCCCAGAGGGACTCAGGGAATGTTTGTGGGTTGAATATGAATGAATGATTGTAGTGCCCAAGGATGAGTTTCAGGTCTAGCTCACAGTAGGACCCCAAGGCAACAGTCTTCTATCAAGTCTCCCCATGTTAAATCTATCAACCCCACTGTAGCGAGAGCGCTATGTGTCTGCTTGCTTGTGAGGACTGGCCTTTTCCCACCTCTCTAGTTCTCTCTCCACGGTGCTCCTGAGTAGTGCTCCTGAGTATTGCATCATGATAACCCCGAGGTTCCTGCATTATCTACAGTTTCTCACCTCAGAACCTTTGCCACACAGCTCTGGGCTGCTTGGACAGCCTTTCCCATCAGCAGTTCTTTCAAGACACAATTTAGGGGTAAGAGCTGCAACCAAGCTTGCATGTTACTTGTACAATTTTTTTTTTAAGACAGAAAAAAAGTGATTCCATGTGGCTCTCTCTGTTGCTCTAGGTAAAGTGCTGTGGCATCATAACTCACAGTAACCCCAAACTCTTGGGCTCCAGAGTTACTTGGGCCTCAGTCTCCTGAGTAGCTGGGACAATAGGAACCTGCCACCATCCCCAGCTAGACTATTTATTTATTTATTTGTAGAGACGGGGGTCTCTTGCTCAGACTAGTCTGGAACCCCTAAGCTCAAGCAATCCATCCTCCTCGGCATCCCAAAGTGCTAGGATTACAGGCACGAGCCACCGTGCTTTGCTGTCTGTGCAAGTTTGAAACCATTTGTTTATGCTTTCCTTAACTTTTCTCGAATCAAGGTTGGTGACCCAATAAGTTTTGAAACTTCCAGCATATCAGGAAAGCTTTATTGTACAGAACTTCATCGTGATTTTACTATCTTTTAAGGTCAAAAAGAAGGCCGTAAGATTCGTTCCTATTTAAAAATCATCCTTGCTGGACTCAAGCAGCTGTGAATTCAACCACAGCGTGAAGCCCGTGCCTAAAACGCTTTATTATTAATTCCGTAGAGACGAACCTCTTTCAGCCTTAAGCCTTTTCAGCTCTGGAATTCTGACACTACCATCCCACTCCAACCCACCCGCCCTCACTCTGTTCATTTACTGGGTCTTTTTCTTTTTTCCCTTTGTTTTGCTAGTTCTATTGTATCTATGCCTTTTGGGTGTCAAATCCTTTTCGGAAAGAGGTGAGGCACGGGTAATATAATGAATAAGGATGCTCCTCCTCCCTCCTTCCTCTAAATGCTCCCCAAGTTTCCACTGCCTTCAGAGCATCTGTCCCAGGTTTTAACAATACACAGCCAAGTCATTTAGCTACTGCTCAGGGCTGGGCGCCAAGCGATGGAGCCGGGAATACCACCACAAGCTGGCGCTCTTAACCTCCAAAACTCCCCTGAATCAGTCTCCCGGCCTGACGGCGTCTGTCTACCCAGCGTTCGTCCGACGCGCGCCGGGCAGGTTCCAGGCGCGCCTTGGGCGGGGTTGGGACAAAACCACAGGAAAGGTAGAGGGAGGCTCGTGGGCCCGCGATGATTGGCTGGAGGAGCCGGCATCGGAGCCAATGGGAGAACGCCTTGTTGTCAGGCTCTCAGCTGGCCGGCGCGGAGGGTTCCGGGCTGGCGGGCTGTTGCTGTGGAGACGCCTGGTGAGTTCCCCCCGCTGCAGGTCTGGGGGCTGCACCGGCGTAGGGTAGCGGCTTGATTGAGCCTGGGGTGCGGGCCGGAGAGTCTGTCGGCGCGGGACCGAGTCATGTGAAGACGCTGGGGGTTCCTCGGGCAGCTCCAGTGCCACCGTTGGGAAACCGAGGCCGGAGAGCGGGAGGACCCAGGCCCGGCTGCCCCGCGGGCTTCACCGCTCGCGCCGCCGCCCCGCGTGCCACGCCTGAGTTGTGGCCAGCGGAGTGGTTTGCAGTAACGGCAGGAGCCACCATTGATTGAGCGTCTGCCTGGTGCAAAGCCTGGCAACCTTTATTTCACCTTCACAGCAGCCCTGAGAGGTGAGTGCTGTTATTAGTGCCTTTTACAGTGCTGGAAACTGAGGCCGAGGGCAGGTGAAATGACTTGCTCACAGTACCCCATGGGTCAGCCTTACTCCAGAACCCAAATCTTGACCACTCTCCAGCCTCCCAGGAGGAGGCCGGCCATGGCTAGATAGAGCTCATCTGACATGCCTGGGTGTCTGCACAAATGACTTGGGGTTGGGGGTCACTTAACCTTTCGGGACTTGGATTGTAACAGGTCGTAGGTGCGGGAACGTCGGATTCCATGTGGCTAAGATTCTTTCTGTGTGGCTGGAAATAGAATATCTTTAAGAATGGTCCTGTTCGGGAGTCGTCAAACTTTTGTTGTAAGTGTAATGTTGATAACACATTATTATAATATGTCGTAAATAGTAGTAAGTATAATAGTACTTAGTATTTTAGGCCCTGAGAGTCATAGGCGGTCTACTCAGTTCCAATGTTGTAGTGTGGATACTGCTAAAAGCAATACATAAGACAATAGCTGTGTTCCAATAAAATTTTACTATGGACACAAATTTGAATTTTATATGTATAATTTAATATACACATAAAATGAAATATAACCATATGTATACATACAAATTATGCAATATGGGTACTTTGTATGTCTACATACAAATTATGCAATATGTATAATTTGAAGTTACATGTATAATTTCCATGTGTTGTGTATTTTTTCCCTCAACCTTTTAAAAATATAAAACCCATTCTTTGCTCCTGTGATGCAAAAACAATGGGCTAGAGTTAGCTTGCAGAACTCTTGTCTACTCCAAACCGTTAATTATGCTGTAAGGGAAATTGAAACCCAGAGAAGAGCATCATATGCGTTCTCAGTTACACATACAGCCGCGTTGTGTCACAACGGAGCCTCAGACCTAGGCTTCCCAGCTCTTGATCCAGAGCAGGCCCTGAAACACCACCTCTTACACTCAGGATCTGGGTGCTGCTGGGTGCCCAAAGGATGCTGCTGGTCCTTATCATGTGCTCTTGGCTGAGGAAACCGTACAATAGAAGAGTTTGGAAATTTGTGAGCTTAAACTGGTGAATACTGTTCTGAGAAAATGCAGCTGCTAGGCTGAAGTCTGAAATGAATAGATATTTCCTTTCCCTTCTTTTTTTGTTTTTTTTTTTTTTTGGAGACAGAGTCTCATTTTGTCGCCCTGGGTAGAGTGCCATGGCATCACAGCTCACAGCAACCTCCAGCTCTTGGGCTTAGGCGATTCTCTTGCCTCAGCCTCCCGAGTAGCTGGGACTACAGGTACCCGCCACAATGCCAGGCTATTGTTTGGCTGCAAGTGTCCTTGTTGTTTAGCAGGCCCTGGCCAGTTTGAACCCACCAGCCTTGGTGCATGTCGTGGGCGCCAAGCCTAAGCTTTTTATTTTAAACTGATTTTAGATTTAGAAAAAGGTTGCAACAGTAACACAGAGTGTTCCCTATGTTCTTCACCCTGCTTTCCCTAATGTGAGGTTAACATCTTACATAATCATAATACAACTATAAAGAACAGAAAACTAATATTGGTGCAGTACTGTTAACTACACTACAGACCTGATTTGAATTTCAATTTTTCCTCCAAGGTTCTGGTTTCATTTCAGGATCCTGTCTAAGATCCCATGTTGCCTTTAGTGATTTCTCCTCAGTCTCTTGTACTCCGTAACAGTCCCTGGTCTTGTCTTCTCCTTTTTGGCTTTAACCCTTTCAAAGCTGTATTGATCAGCAGTTTTGTGTGATGTCCCTCAAATTAGGTTTGTCCAGTGTTCCTTCATGATTAGAGTGAGGTTGTATATTTTTGGCTAGAATGATGACAGATGTTGTTTTTCTGCTCTTTCTCAGTGCATCAGATGGAGTCCAAGATACTGATAGAACTTATTACTGGTGATATTTACCTTGATCCCTTTGTTTACTTGGTGTCTACCAGGTTCTGCACCATAAAATTACTGTTTTTCCCTTTGTAGTTAAGTATCTTAGGGCAGATAAGTTGAGAGGACACAAATTCTGGTCTTTACAAATTTGTGCACACTGTCTTCAGCAGACATCTCTGGATCTTTGTGGTGTTTGCCCAGACGTATTTTCTATTTATCTTTTTCCTTCTACATTTATTGAAATTCTGCTGAAGAGAGAGCTATACATGCTCTCATTTACTTATTTATTTGTATCAGTTTGGACCTTAGATAGTCATTTTATTCTGTGAGTTAAAATTCAGTGTTATAACTCAGTATAATCTAAATTTTTTTTGTTGCTTGTTGTGTGAACATTGGGTATTTAAGATATTTTAAGATATTCTCTAGGTATCTGTCTCCTATCAGTGGGCCTCACCGTTTTTCTTTTTCTTTTTTTTTTTTTTTTTTTTTTGAGCATGCACTTCATTTATGGCCCCACAAGGTGTTTCAGGCTCATTTTGTATTTTCTCTACCCTGACTCTGGACTCACGGTTCTTTTTGTCTTCAGCCACACAGAATCCAGTTAAGATACTGTTTTCCACAGTTACTCAGGTAGTTCTTTTCTTTCTCATGCCCTTCAGTGTGATTACATTAGTCGTCAGACAGTGAGGTTCATTGTTAATGGTTGCATTTCATTTTGTATTCCCCCTGCATCCTAGTTGAATATGGTTGTTTATTTTTGGGGATCTGAAACATGACTATGGTTCTGAGAACCAGTGCTACACACAAACCTATGCTCGGAGAAGTGTCGCCCCTCCTCATTCCTACCTCTCTGTTCTCATTTACCCTTCTTTTCACCCCTTTCCCACCTGCCCAGTAGAGGTAATAGCTGTCTTAGTATTTGGATTTTCATGTTTCTTTTATGCAAATGAACACATAATTGTTTATTTTCTTATATCCTCTTCTTATATGAAGAATGGCATGCTATAGATAATTGTGTTTGCTTGTTTCATCTAACAGTGTGTCTCAAAAATCACTCCATATCTGTTCCTAGAGCTCTTCCTCCCTCTCTCCCTCCCTCCCTCCCTTCCTTCCTTCCTTCCTTTCTTCCTTCCTTCTCACTCTGTTGCCCAGGCTGGAGTAGGGTGGTGTAAAATCATAGCTCATTGTAGCCTGTAGTCTTAGGCTCAGATGATCCTCCCTCCTCAGCCTGCTGAGAGGCTAGGACTATAGACGTGAGCCTGTAATTTTTTAATTTTGTGTAGAGATGGGGAGTCTCCTTATGTTGCCCAGGCTGCTCTCACACTCCTGGCCTCAAGCAATCACCCCGTCTCAGCCCCCCAAAGTTCTGGGTTAAAGGTGTGAGCTGCTGTGACCAGCCACAATTTACCATTTTAAGTGTACCATTTTGTGCTATTAAATACATTTGTGTTGTTGTGCAGCCATCACTGTCATCTACCTCCAGAACTTTTTTTTATCTTTTCATACTGAAACTCTGTTCCCATTAAACAGTAACTCCCCATTTTTCCCTTCCCCCTAGTCCTATGAGCCACAGTTCTATTTTTTTTTTCCTTGAGACAGTTTCACTGTTTCACCCTTGATAGAGTATCATTGGTGTCACAGCTCATAGCAACCTCTAGCTCTTGGGCTTAACTGATTCTCTTGCCTCAGCCTCCCAAGTAGCTGGGACTCCAGGTCACAACACCTGGCTGTTTTTTTGTAGTTGTCCTTGTTGTTTGGCAGGCCCAGGCTGGGTTTGAACTCACCAGCCTTGGCGTGTGTGGCCGGCGCCCTAGCCACTGAACCACAGTTGCCAAGCCCATTCTACTTTTTGTTTCTATGAATTGGATTACTTTAGGTACCTCATGTACTGTTATCATGTAGTATTTGCCCCTTTTTTGTGATTGGTTTATTTCACTTAGCATAATGTCCTCTGTGTTGTAGCCAATTACCTTCTCTTCTGAAGCATGTGTTAGATTTCCTTCCTTTTTTAAGGCTGAGTAACTTTGCATTGTGCATATGTGCTACTTTTTTTTTTTAACTTTCATCTGTTGATGGACACTTGGGTTGCTTCCAAGTGCGTTGTAAATAGTGCTGCGTCCCTCAGTTTTAAAAGTGTTTATTTGTTAGGGATATTAATCCCTTGTTGGGGGCACATGTTTTCTCCCAGTTTGTCACTTGTCTTTTGATTTTTTTTCTCATTTCTTTGGGCATGCAAAATTTCTTAAATTTTTGTGTGGTTAAATTTGTCCTTTCCTGTCTCTGGAGTTTATTTATTTTTATTAATATGAGGGTATATACGGTGAAGTTACATAGTTTGTATATGTAAAGTAAAGTCCCAGTTGTAGTTGAATCCTTCACCCAGGAGTGTGCCATGTACCCTTACATTGTATCTGAAATGATAGGTAGATGAAAGCTTACTGAACTCCCTGCCTGTTCCCCTCCCCCTTCTTGAATTTCATTGTGTTTTTCTCTCATGTGAGCCTGTAGTTGTTAATCTCCTAGTTTCAAATTAGTGTGGAGTACATGGGATGCTTGCTTTACCATTCGGTTTTTTTTTTTTTTTTT
>NW_003852687.1:722205-738439 GCF_000181295.1 Otolemur garnettii
TCATTGTTGTTTGGCGGGTCCGGGCTGGGGATTCGAACCCGCCACCTTAGGTGTACGTGGCTGGCGCCTTAGCCGGTTGAGCTATAGGTGCCAAGCCACCATTCGGTTTTTTTGAAACAGAGTGTCACTGTGTCACCCTTGGTAGAGGGCTGTGGTGTCACAGCTCACAGCAACCTCAAACTTTAGGGCTTAAACGATTCTCTTGCTTCAGCCTCCCAAGTAGCTGGACTACAGGGGCCCTGACACAACACCTGGCTATTTTGTTGTTGTTGTTGTAGTTGTCATTGTTATTTAGCTGGCCCAGGCTGGGTTCAAACCAGCCAGCCTGGGTGTATGTGGCTGGCGCCCTAACCACTGAACTACGGGTGCTGCCCTGCTTTATCATTCTTGACTATCTCTGGATTTTAAATTATAGTCAGAATGCCTTTCTGTAATACTTAACACTAAGTAATTATGTCAAAAAAACTGTTTCAGTGAAGAAAAAAAGGAACTTAAAAAAAAAGGAAAAGAATACTAAATATTGTAACTCTATCATTTTGGGAGGCCAAGACAGAAGGATTACTTGAGGCCAGGAGTTCAAGACCAGCCTGAAAAAGAGTGAGACTCTGTCTCTACAAAAATAGAAAAATTAGTCGTGCATGGTGGTATGCCCTTATAGTCCCAGCTACTTGGGAGGCTGAGGCAGGAGGATCTTTTGAGCCCAGGAATTGAGGATGCAGGGAGCTATGATGATACCACTGCCCTCTAGCCCAGGTGACAGAGTGAGATCCTGTCTCAAGAAAAACCAAAACCAAACAAAAAGAATACTAAATATTAACTTTGGAGGGTAAGGGGAAGTTCACCCACACTTCCTTTAGTAGTTATATGGTTTCCTTTTTTATTTTCATTTAGATTCCTAATCCATTGGAGTTCATTCTTATATTTGGTGTGAGGTATGGATCTAATTTTATCTTTTCCAGATGCCTACTAATTTGTCCCAGCATCACTTATTATAAAGTTCATATGTTTTGAGACAAG
Organism: Otolemur garnettii; assembly: GCF_000181295.1. Lineage (NCBI taxonomy): Eukaryota > Metazoa > Chordata > Mammalia > Primates > Galagidae > Otolemur > Otolemur garnettii. Next base: position 723,223 of record NW_003852687.1, read on the forward strand.
GTCTCACTCTGTCACCCTGGCTACAGTGAAGTGGCATCATCTTAGCTTCCTGTGACCTCAGATTCCTGGGCTTTGGTGATCCTCCTGAGTAACTGGAACCATAGGCACATGCCACCATGCTTGGCTAATTTTTAATATTTTTGGTAGAAATGGGGTTTTGCTTTTGGTCAGGCTGTTCTTGAATTCCTAACCTTAAGTGATCCTCCTGCTTCGGTCTCCCAGAGTGTTAGGATTATAGACATGAGTCACACCACCCAGCCCATTCTCTTTAATTCTTAAAGCTTCTGTGTGTGGCCTTAAATCATTATTTGGCTTGTACACATTCACCTGACTATGTCTATAGTCCTTTTAAAATTATCTGGAAAAGTGAAAGATAAAGCTTACATTTTATCACTTTTGGCTTTTAAACATTTTACAAGTTCTGTTAAGAATTTTTGTTTTAGGCTCGGCGCCTGTGGCTCAACCGGCTAAGGCGCCAGCCACGTACACCGAAGGTGGCGGGTTCGAATCCTAGCCCGGACTCGCCAGACAACAATGACGGCTGCAACCAGGAAATGGCCGGGCGTTGTGGCAGGCGCCTGTGGTCCCAGCTACTTGGGAGGCAGAGACAGGAGACTCGCTTGAGCCCAGGAGTTGGAGGTTGCTGTGAGGTGTGATGCCACGGCACTCTACCCAGGGGGACAGCTTGAGGCTCTGTCTCAAAAAAAAAAAAAAGAATTTTTGTTTTAGAGTCACTTAATGTTATGCAAAATAATGGTTTATTTTTGTGTTTTTATTTTCTATGTGGAAAAGGTTAACATTGGAACTGCTTATAAGACAGTGTTTTCAACCTTCCTAATCCTGCGACCCTTTAATATACTTCCTCATGTTGTGGTGACCCCCAACCATAAAATTATTTTCATTGCTACCTCATAACTGTAATTTTGCTACTGGTATGAATCGTAATGTAAATATCTGATATGCAGGACGGTCTTAGGTGACCCCTGTGAAAGGGTTGTGAACTGCTGTTATAATAAAAGATTTTATCATGTTAGCTATCCAGTCACTATCCCATGGTCAGCAAGTATATTATTTTACTTACAATTTGCAGAGATTTTCTGAAATAACTACTGAATATAACTATTCCATGGTTCCTTTTAGTATCTTTGTAGTATGTGCTGTGTTAGTGTTTTGTGGAATTACCAATATCTGAAATTTTCAAAGGAACCATGGAAGTCTGTCGCTCTGTGCACATCTGTCAGAATGGACGTGTGTTCAAATGTGGCAACCTCAGCTAAGACACAAAACAGCAACTCGAAGAGGGAAAAATAAAGAGAGTGTATTGTTAACGGGTTACGGAGGCTAGGCAAGAGAATCGCTGGAGCCCAAGAGTTTGAAGTTGCTGTGAGCTGTGACCCCATAGCACTATACTGAGGGCGACAAGTGAGGCTCTGTCTCAAAAAAAAAAAAAAACCCAGTTAGATGTATCCTCCAGTTTCTTCTTTCCAGCTCCCATCTGGTCTTTGCTATGGAATGGTGCGGTTTTATGACCACGCCATCCTTAGGAATATGGGTGAAGGCCTCGGCTTCCTCATCTCTAAAATGGGCAGATTTGTCCTGCCTGGGGAAGCACTTTGCTTTCTGTTTGAGTCTCAACCCCACATGGAGGGCAGGACTAAAAAATAGGTAAGTTGCTTAGATACTGCTCATCTACTCACTTGTCCCTTCCTTCACAGAGCACCAGTTCTGTGCCAGACACAGGGCTACAAAAATAAGTAAGACAGGACTGCTACCCCTGAGGCATTTATAGACCCAGAGACAGGGTGACTCTGGTGTGCAGGTGGGTGTGTGGAGGGGAAATTCAGAAGGAACAGTCCCTTGCTGTATTAAGTCAGTATAAGATTTTAGTTTTAAGAAGATATTTTATTTTTATGTCTTAGGTAAAGGCTAGTTTTGAGATAGCAGGTGCTGGAGAAGGGGGTTATACAGTACACGTTACAGAACTGCATGGTCTTTTCCATGTAATTCTTTATTTTGCTGCTGAGAATTTGGGGTAGTTGAGAGTAGCAATGATAAGGCAGGATTGGGGGTAGTGGGCAGAGAGCACGCTGGTCTAGTGGGCCTCATGTGCACGACAGGTCATTTTGGTTTTTAGGTTCCCCTTGATGAAAAGTGGAAATTCATGAGTGAGCCTGCTGTCAGAATGTGTCTGGGGGGTTCAGTCCTCAACACCTATATTAAAAAGCAGTGCCAAGCTTAAAGCTTGGGTTCTGCTGCAGAACAGCTGGGTAAACTGAGGCATGTTATCTACTGTGGCAAGCCTGAGGTGCTTCATCCATAAAATGGAAGCTGGTCTCTGGTTTAGAATTAGTGTGATGCTTGGACACTGAGCAGCTTTTTGCTAGGGCTGTTATTAGAGAATTGGACGTGTGTTCTGCTTCTATGGAGCCATCTTGATGCATAAGTGAAGCCCAGCCATCTGGACAAATACAATTTATTTCATGGTCATCAGCAAACCTGTTCAGAGTCCTCGCAAGACACCATATATGGCTCTTATCTTTAGGAGCTCTCAGCTGTGTGTGTCCTGGAAGTCCTGTCCTGTGAGAAGGCAGGAAATTCTTTGGTAAGGCAGGTTGTTTTTTGCTGTGCTGGAAAGAGCCCTGGGCTTGGAGTCTTGTTTTGTCCCTCTCTGGCATTGTATCAGCCAGTCTCCCTAAGCCACAGTTTTCTAATCTGGAAAATGGGGAAGAAAATGCCTGTCTTGTAAGACTGCTTAAAATTCAAGGGCAAGGACGTGACAGTGCTGTAGAGGTCTGGGTAGGCTGGAGGGGGAGAGGTGCAGCGTGCTCCTTTCCTACATGTCAGATTAGCACGGGTGCCCTTCCAGTGAGGAGAGCTGGCTTGAAAATAATTAGGAAGCCTAAAATCTCTTATTTTTTTCTCTTACACTGCAGGCTCCTTAAAGTTGTTTGGCTCTGCTGATCACAGTACTCAGGTATGGTTGCCTCAAGGAGTATAGGCGCCATTTATATGGAGGTGGAGGAGCAGTGTTTCACATGGCATGTGGGGCTAGAGCCCCTCCCTGGACTTGGGGCCATCTCCTGTTATCTCTGAGATTGAACCTGGACCCACAGTGGTCCTGGAGACACAGAAGTAGATGCCCTGGGGAAGGCCCAGGCTTACCCTGCACACCCTGGTGGTAGCTGGGTGTTTTCCTGTAAGGTACTGCCAAGATGAGAGGCAGGCAAGCCTTCTTTCTCCCGGAGTAGGTTGCCCTGGGCACGATGGCTGTTTATATGCTCCCCCCCACACAGACCCTGCCACTGCCCCAGAGACCTCATCCGTCGGCCATCCCTGGACCCTCATCTTCATTTTCTCCACAGGGGTTCAGTTGGTATCTGGGAGGACTTGCTACAACTTAGATGGGTGGCACAAGGACAGAGACAAGGCTGGTGGACTGGCTATAGTGTGGGTGTGACATGGGGAATCCTTGCTGAACCTGCTGGTCTCTGCCAGAGGAGCTCTGAGTTCAGTCAGGTCATTGTCCCCTTTTTACACAAGGATACCAAGACTGAGAATGGATTAGTCTCTCAGGCATCTTGAGACACAGCCCAGCCACACTCTGAAATCTTATTCCAAATTCAGTTTTTCCTTCTTGCAATTCCAGCTCTATGTAGGACAGCCAATTTTTATAGTAAGGTAGTGGTGAAAAAAATCAACAAGTAAGTAGTTATTAAGTGGTTACGGAGTAGTTACTGAGTTACTGGTCTGTAAGTGAAGGCAGCAATCTAACAGGGCTGTCTGACGCCCAGTGCACTCACAGGTCTTCTGGGGTTCAGTGCACAGAGCCCAGTGGCTGACCAGGAGAAAGGCTGTAAAGTGGGGATTGAGAGACCCTCCCACCTCTCTGATTTCCAGTGGAGTCCCAAGCTGGGTCCTGGAGCTGTGGGCTGTGCCCTCTGGGAATCCTCGGGAGGGGCCTGAGCTGCTGGCCTGCCTGGAGATTATCAGGGTCTTGCAGAGACTTTGTTGGAACTAATGTCTTTGTGCTTTGAAAGTGTGTTGACTTTGATCCTAACTGGAAATGCTTTATCCTATTGATTGCTAGTTCCTTTCTTTTTTAATTTGTGGCAAAATATACAAACAAAAGTTACTATTTTAACCATTCTTCAAGTGGACAGCTGGGTGTTATTAAGTATATATTCACACTGTGGTGTTAACCATACCACCATCTGTCTTTTCATCTTGTAAGACAGACTCTCTGTACCCATCAAACAGTAACTCCCGGCTGCCCCCTCCCCCAGACCCTGGCAACCACCATTCTACTTTCTGTCCCTGTGAATTTGCCTATTTCAGGTTCCTCCTATATATGGAGTCATGCAATGTTTGTCCCTTGGTGTCTGGCTTATTTTACTTAGTGTTGTGGTACGTGTTAGAATTTCCTTCCACTTTAAGATTGGATACTATTCTGTTGCATGTGTACACTACATTTCGTTTATCCGTTCACTTTTCAGTAGACAGTTGGTTTGCTTTCACCTTTTGGATCTTGTAAATAATGCTGCAGTGAAAGGGTATGCAGGTATTTGCTTGAGTCCTTGCTTTCAGCTATTTTGGGCATATGCCTAAAGAATGGAATTGCTGAGTCATATGGTATAATGATTCTGCTTGATATTTTGAAGAACTGTCCTATCCTTTTCCATAGCAGCTGCACCACTTTGCAGTCTCACTAACAATCTACAAAGGCTAAGTCCTTTCCAATACCTATTTTCTGCTATTGTTTCATTTTGATAATAGCTTAGAAATAGGTTTCAGTGCTATAGTTTCTACTTTTGTTTGTTTTTCATATTGTATGGTGGTCACAGTGTACATCATGGCATTGCTTATGGTAAAGTTGCATATTTCAAACTTTTAATCAGTAGCCTTCTTTTCTTCTAATGTGAAACCCAAGAGATAATATAACGATCAATCTAGGAGGGGTTTGATTCTTCTTGTCTGTGAGGAAGACTGCTTCCTTCCTTGCAGGACCTTTGGAGAACTCAGAGCCCATTGTGGAAGCTATGCTGGAGGTCCCTGCTGGTGGCAGTAGTAGTGGTCGTTTCATTTTATAGAAGTGTGCAGTCTGTCTCTAAGGCTTAGCCTGCATAGCTCTTTCAGTCCCTATGCCAGCCTCTGAGTTGGACTTTCAGCAGCTGCCCCTCCTGTCCTCTCAGGTCCTGTGAGTCTGCCCCCTGGTAATCTTCCTACTCTCCACTGCCACCACTCCATCTGGACTCCCGGCATCATTTTAAAAATAAGAGCTTTGGGGTGGTGCCTGTGGCTCAAAGGAGTAGGGCACCAGCCACATATGCCGTAGGTGGCGGGTTCAAACCCAGCCCCGGCCAAAAAAAGAGCTTTGGCTGGATGTAGTGGCTCATAGCACTCTGGGAGGCTGAGGTGGGTGGATCACTTTAGCTCACGAGTTCAAGACCTGCCTGAGCAAGAGTGAGACCTGTCTCTACTAACAATGAAAAACAGGCAAGAGGATCACTTGAGCCCAAGAATTTGAGGTTGCTACGATCAATGATGCACTTGAGCCCTGGAGTTTGAGGGTGCTGTGAGCTTGATGCCACTGCACTCTACCAAGGACTCAACAAAGTGAGACTGTCTCAAAAAAAAATAAAAATAAGGGCTTTATTGAGACACAATTTGTATACCATATTGTTTACCTATTTAAAGTGTACAAATTCAGTGGTTTTTTAATATATTAACAGAATTGTATAAACACCACCACAGTCAATTTTAGAACATTCTTATCACCCCCAGAAAGAAACCCTAAACTCCCTGGTGCTCCCCTAGCCTGCTAGTCTGCTTTCTGCCTCTGTAGATTCCCCTATCCTGGACATTTGGTATACAGTAGAACCTCAATATTAGACTGACTCTCTGCACCAGGGGTCCTCAGACTTTTTAAACAGGAGGCCAGTTCACTGTCCCTCAGACTGTTGGAGGGCTGGACTGCGGGCCCCAGGATGAGTCGGCTGCTAAGCAGGACAGGCAGCATTGGCAAAAACACCCAGTAGGCCAGATAAATGTCCTAGCCAGGCCACATGTTGCCTGCGGGCCATAGTTTGAGGATGCCTGCTCTACACTGACCACCTCCGTAAGTTGACCTAATCTTCATAGGCGGAACATGGGCCACATGTGTGTGTCAGGAGACTTAGTTCCTTCTGCTGCCCACCTCTGTGATCAGTTTGTGTGTGTCAGGAGACCTGGTTCCTTATGCTGCCCACCTCTGTATGTTGATCAGTTTGTGTGTGTCAGGAGACCTGGTTCCTTCTGCTGCCCACCTCTGTATGTTGATCAGTTTGTGTGTGTCAGGAGACCTGGTTCCTTATGCTGACCCCCTCTGTATGTTGACCAGTTTGGTTCAGTACCTTGGATGGTTAACTGACAGTGGTTCCACTGTAATTGGAGTCAGACAGTGTGGTCTGCTGGCTGGCTGGCTTTCTCCCTTTTCTTTCCTGTCTCTCCCTCGCTCCCTCCCTTGCTTTCTTTCTTTCCTTCCTCTTACCTTCTCCTCACTCCTTCCCTCACCTCTTTTTCTCTTTTGTCCTGTTGCCTTCCTCCCTCCTTCCCTTGTTTTTCTGAGACAAAGTCTGTTCTGTTGCCCCAGGTAGAGTGCAGTGGCATCAAGCTCACAGCACCCTCAAACTCCAGGGCTCAAGTGATCCACCTGCCTCAGCTTCTTAGCCCACCTAAGTTTTCTGCATTTGTTTTATTTATTACTTATTTGAACCCACCATACTCAGCATATGGGGCCAGCACCCTACTCCTTGAGCCACAGGTGTTGCCCTATTTATTTATTTTTTGAGACAGTCTCTCTACGTCACCCTGGGTAGAGTACCATGGCATCACAGCTCACAGCAACCTCAAACTCTTGGGCTTAAGCAATTCTCTTGCCTCAGCCTCCCAAGTAGCTGGGACTACAGGCTCCTGCCACCACGCCCGGTTATTTTTTTGTTGCAGTTGTCGTTGTTTAGCAGGCCCGGGCCGGGTTCAAACCTGCCAGCCCTGGTGTGTGTGTGGCCAGTGCCCTAACCACTGAGCTACGGGGGCCCAGCCAAGTTTTCTGCTTTTAGTAGCAACAAGAGCCTGTTCTGGCTCAGCCTGATCTCAAACTCTTGAACTCAAGCAGTCCTCTTACCTCGACCTCCTATGGTGCTGGGATCACAGGCGTGAGCCACCATGGCAGCCCCAGCTTCTTTCATTTAGCACAATTTTTCACAGTTCCTCCACATTTGGCATATATCAGAACTTTATTCCTTTTTATGACTGATAATACTCCCTTGATGGACGTTGTTTTATTATCCATTCATCAGTTCATGGACATGTGGCTTGTTTTTACCTTTTAGCTATTATGAATGATGTTGTTACAAATAATAATGAATAATACTACCGTTAGCTGTTTTAGTGCTGCGACTCGGTCATTATGGACATGTTTTCATTTCTCTTGGGCAGATACGTAGTGGTGAGATTTCTAGGTCATATGCCAGCTCTGTTTAGTAGTTGGAGACTGTGGACTGGTTTCCACAGGGATTGCACTATTTCACATTCTCAGCAACAACGTATGAGGTTCTGATTTCTCCACATTTTGCCAATCGTATCATCTTTTGCAGCCTTCAAAGTGATCTGCCTACCTCTAATTATTTTTTTCCCATTATATTTCTAAAATATAGGAGAAACATTTTGTTTTCCCTAAAGCCCAGAGTGCCTGCCTTGCCTCTTGGTGCCTGCCTACAGAGTCGGTGGCTCCGGGCCTCAGACGGCCTTTCTGTGCTGCAGGCGTATCCCACTCCAGGGCTTCCCCACCACACCACACTTTCTTCCTCCTTGTTTCAGCACCACCTTCCCTGCAGTACGTCCTTTTCTGCAAGGCTTAATTCAAGGGCTTACTCTTCCGCCAGCCTTAATCCCTTTGAATGAATTATTCTGTCTTTAGATAATGCCTGTGTTTCTTTTTATATCATTCAAATTCATAAAAAATGATTGTTCAGAGGCCTGTTACTCTGCTGAGCAGTAAACCCTCAGGCAGGAATTATTCTCACTTTTTTATGTGCCTGGCACCTGGTACATTGCCTGGCAACTGCCAGTACTCCAGTGAGCGACTAACTGACTCCTGTGTGATATAGACCATGCTGCTGTCCCAAGGCATTCACCAGCCAGTGTGCATAGAACCCAGGGTGGGGCGGGGGGGAGAGGGAGGGGAGTGGCCCAGGGTGTCCCCGGCATCGTGACATTCCTGGTTCTTCATGGGCCCTGTCTCAGTCTATCCTGTTTCCTCTGTAGATCTGTGGACTGGTGCAGCCATTGCCAGTGATGGGAGCACAGTTCTGCCAGTGCTGAATCTCTCTGAACATGGTAAGGTGGACACCTGCCCATTGTGCTGGCGTTCTTTGGTTTCCTCATGCCCAGGGGTGAGGGGCATTGGCCTGGGGGAGCAGGCAAATGCCCCTCACCCCTGGAGGGGGTGGAGGGGAGCATCCATCATGGAGCAGCCTCTGCCCAGGAAGACTGCTGGCAGATTTGAGAGTGTGGCAGCCAAAGTATTTTGCAGGTCCTTGTCACAGTTGCTGGAAAGGCTCAAAGTTAGCATGTTTAGTTGGGAATCTGTTTTTCCAGTACTTGGGTTTTCCACTGTGTTGAACTATTGCTGAAGTGTCCCTAGCCTCTGTTTCTTCTGGAGTGGACAATATCCAGGATGTGCACACCTTGGCATGGCCCTCCCCCAACATGTTCTAATCCTTTTTTTCCCCTTCAATGATGATTTATTGTTTATGCCTCACATTCAGAGGAAGCCATAGCTTTTCCAGGTAGAACAGATTATACACTGTGGAATAGAATTGTATTCATCTGCAGGTGGTTGAAGAGATGAATGACATCTCAACTGAAAGTAACTTGTCTCTTTCTCTAAACCCCAATTTCTAGATTCGAATTGCAGCCTTAAATGCCAGCTCCACAGTTGAGGATGATCATGAGGGAAGCTTTAAAAGTCACAAAACTCAGACAAAGGAGGCTCAGGTACGTAATCCAAGGCTTTCCTCTGCAGGTAAACCTTGCTTTTTTTTTTTTTTTGAGACAGAGTCTCACTTTGTTGCCCTTGGTAGAGTGCCATGGTGTCATAGTTCACAGCAACTTCAAATTCTTGGGTTCAAGTGATTCTCTTGCCTCAGCCTCCCAAGTAGCTGGGACTACAGGTGCCCACCACAACACCTGGCTATTTTTAGAGACGTGGTCTCGCTCTAGCTCAGGCTGGTCTTGAACTCATGACTTCAAGCATCCTGCCCACCTTAGTCTCCCAAAGTGCTGGGATTACAGGTGTGAGCCACTGTGCCCCGGCCATAAACATTGCTTCTTATTTCTATAGATGGAGACTCATTTTAAATGCAGTTATGTATTTCCTTGAAGGGATTTTAGTGGGAAATTCTGAAAGATGGCTAGCTCTATATCTCATGTTTCAAACAATTCCTATTAAAGCTCCACTGTCATACTTTATTTTTTTTTTTTTTTTTTGAGACGGAGCCTCAAGCTGTCCCCCTGGGTAGAGGGCCGTGGCGTTACAGCTCACAGCAACCTCCAACTCCTGGGCTCAAGCGAGTCTCCTGCCTCCGCCTCCCAAGTAGCTGGGACCACAGGCGCCCGCCACAATGCCCGGCTATTTTTTGGTTGCAGCCGTCATTGTTGTTTGGCGGGTCCGGGCTGGGGATTCGAACCCGCCACCTCAGGTGTACGTGGCTGGCGCCTTAGCCGGTTGAGCTATAGGCGCCGAGCCCCACTGTCATACTTTAAAGATCTTGAAAAATTAATACTTCATTTTATATGGAATCAGAAAAAAACGTCGAATAGCCAAGACATTACTCAGAAATAAAACAAAGCACGAGGAATCACGCTACCAGACCTCAGACTATACTATAAAATTGATAGTGATCAAAACTTCATGGCACTGGCACAAAAACAGAGAGGTAGATGTGTGGAACAGAATAGAGAACCAAGAGATGAACCCAGCTACTTACTGTTATTTGATCTTTCACAAGCCTATTAAAAGCATTCAGTGCAGGGGCGGTGCCTATGGTTCAAGGAGTAGAGCGCCAGCCCCACATACTGGAGGTGTCGGGTTCAGCCCCGTGCAACAAAAACATTCAGTGGGGAAAAGATTCCCTATTTAACAAATGATGCTGGGTGAACTGGTTGGTAACCTGTAGAAGACTGACCTGGACCCACACCTTTCACTATTAACTAAGACTCTCACTGGATTAAAGATTTACACTTAAGATGTAAAACTATAAAAATACTAGAAGAAAGTGCAGGGAAAACACTTGAAGAAATTGGCCTGGGAGAATATTTTATGAGGAGAACCCCTCGGGCAATTGAAGCAATACCAAAAATACATTACTGAGACCTGATCAAACTAAATTCTGCACATCCAAGAACACAGTATGTAAAGCAAGCAGACTGCCCTCAGAATGGGAGAAGATATTTGCAGGTTATGTCTCAGACAAAGGTTTAATAACCAGAATCCATAGAGAACTCAAACGTATTAGCAAGAAAAGAACATGTGATCCCATCTCTGGGTGGGCAAGGGACTTGAAGAGAAATTTCTCTGAAGAAGATAGGCGCGTGGCCTACAGATTCATGAAAACATGCTTATCATCCTTAATCATCAGAGAAATGCAAATCAAAACTACTTTGAGATATCATCTAACTCCAGTAAGATTAGCCACATCACAAAATACCAAAACCAGAGATGTTGGCGTGAATGTGGAGGAAAGGGAACACTTCTGCACTGCTGGTGGGAATGCAAACTAATACGTTCCTTTTGGGAAGATGTTTGGAGATCACTTAGGGATCTAAAAATAGACCTGCCATTCCATCCCTCAATTCCTCTACTAGGTATATATCCAGAAGACCAAAAATCAATTTATAACAAAGATATTTATACCAGAACGTTTATTGCAGCCCAATTCATAATTGCTAAGTCATGGAAGAAACCCAAGTGCCCATTGACCCATGAATGGATTAATAAATTGTGGTATATGTACAACACGGAATATTATGCAGTCTTAAAAAAGGATGGAGACTAGGGCACTGCCTGTGGCTCAAAGGAGTAGGGTGCCAGCCCCATATGCTGGAGGTGGTGGGTTCAAATCCAGCCCTGGCCAAACAAACAAAAAAAAAAGATGGAGACTTTACGTTTCTTATGTTTACATGGATGGAGCTACAACATATTCTTCTTAGCAAAGTATCTCAAGAATGGAAGAAAAACTATCCAGTGTTCTCAGCCCTAAAGGGGAGAGGGAGAGGGGGAACAGGGGAGGATGGATAGAGGGAGGGACCACACCTACTGTGCATCTTACAAGGGTACATGTGAAATTTACTAAGTGTAGAATATAAATGTCTTAACACAATAACTAAGAAAATACCATGAAGGCTATGTTAACCAGTTTGATAAAAATATTTCAAATTGTATATAAAACCGGTACATTGTACCCCATGATTACATTAATGTACATAGCTATGATTTAATAAAAAAAAAGAAAAAAACAAGTGTTTCACTTAGGAGATAATTATACTGAAGAGAAATTGTGTTTATTCTGTCAGTCATGTGACGGCCAGGTTAGCCCCAGGGCCTGCGTTAGCTGCTGCCACCTTTCCATGCGGCCCATTGTGCAGGCCTTGGGAGTCCGCCTGCCCAATGGAAGGTAGAGTATTGAAGGGAGATGGTGCTCTGAGGGTCCTCAGCACGGTTCCCTCCCTTACAGTGTGCTGAGACTCCAGAGGGGGTCTGCCTTGCCTGGACCATGCTCCAGGGCAGAGGAGAGCCAGGTCTGACTTCAGCTCCCTGGATCTTGGTCTCTCCTCTCTACCATGAGGTCTGGCATCTCTTCCATTTCGGTCTGCCTCTCTCCATCCATCCGTCTCCACCCACGTCCTACCCTAGTGTAACAAGGGTATACTCTTGTCTTTGTTTTTCCTAGAAAAAACACATGTTGGCCCTACCCACTCCCTGCATGCTCTGTTTTATTAGAGGAACCAGGAGAGCTCCAGAGCTCTGTCAGAAGTCTGCTAGTCATCTGTCCCTGTTCTGTAGAGACATCTGTTTGGCCTGCCCAGTGCCCCCCTCCCTTCCAGAGGAAAGTTGTCCTGCCCAATCAGTGATCAAGCTGGGGCAGAATGGTGGGTAGAAAGCAATGGCAGCCATTCACAGTGAAGTTATCATTTATTTGTTTTTTACATGTTGGAGAGGGGGTCTTACTCTGTTGCTCAGGTTGGAGGGTCTTGCTCTGTTGGCCAAGTTGATCTCAAACTCCTGGCTTCAAACAGTCCTTCTCCCTCAAACTCCCAAAGTGCTGGGATGACAGGCTTGAGCCACTGGACCCAGTCACACTGAACTTTTTATTCACAACACTTCTGACATCAAGGATATAGGGTATTTTTTCCCGTATACCGACCAATTCCCCAATTCTCAGAACACCAACTGGGTGTCCTGTAATTCAATTTGGTTATGATACTACCTAGTGTTAGTGTCATAACCCACAGGCTGATAGCTCAGTCCTACAAGACTACCCTCTTTTCAGATGCTGGTTGCAAGTATTGAGTGCCAGGATACTCAACACTTCTGTCCAGCTGGGCTACAGAGTTGAGGATTCTCACTCCCTGCCCCTTTTAGTTTTGATAATTTGCTAGACTAGCTCATAGAAATTAGGAACACATTTTGCTTACATTAATGAGTTTATTAGAAAGGATACAACTCAGGAACAGCCAAATGAATGGAAGAGATGTTTACGGCGAGATACCAGGGGCAAAGCCCTCTCTAGGTGTGGCTCTGCCTGGGACCACCAGCACTGTTCACCAACTCAGGTGCTCTTTAAACCCTGTCCTGCGGTGGTTTCATGGAGGCTCCGTCACAGCTCCAGGATTGATTACATCATTGGTGGTTGACCCAATTTCCAGCCTCTCTTCCTTCCCCAGGGGTGGGGAGATGGGAGAGCTTAAAATTCCAACCCCTTAATCATGGGGTTTGTTTCTCTGGCAACTGTTCCCCATCCGGAAACTTTTCTAGAGGACCCCAGCCACCTGTCATCTCATTAGCATAAACTCAGGAATAGTTAAAAGCTGCTTATTACAAATGACAAAAGATACTCCTGTCACTTTATCTCTAGAATCTCTAAAGATTTTTGGAGCTTTAGGAACCAGGGACAAGGACCAAATATATTTCTTTCTTGTGATGCCACATACACTCTCTAGGACTCTCTAGGTTACTGTGGCTGAGGTGGCCACTCTTGGCTTTACCCAGAAAGGGCCCGCTGGGTTCCCACTGGGCAGTGCTCTGACTCCCTGCCCGGCTCTGTTCTCTTTTCTGTCACGTGGACTTAGTGGTGCTTGCATCACTCAGTCTCCTTGGAGGACTCATGAGGGGTTTTTCACCCAGTGATGAGCTCCTGAGAAGTTGGAATATTAGGATTTTTTCCACTATTGAAGGTATAGCTGACAGTTAACATGGCCATTGATTATAGCCCCCCTTACACACACTGTTGGCTTAAAAAAGACAAACCTTTATCAAACCATGAAAACATCTCTTGTCTTTGCTTGCAGGAAGCAGAGGCTTTTGCCTTGTACCACAAAGCCCTGGATCTGCAGAAACATGACCGGTTTGAGGAATCCGCCAAAGCCTACCATGAGCTCCTGGAGGCACGCCTGCTACGGGAGGTGCGGTACCAGCAGGCTGGGCAGCGTGCTGTGGGGGTCAGCACATGGGCCCTGGGCTGGTATTACCTCTCCTCTCCTCTCCGTTTCCTTGGCTGGGCAACCTCAGATACGTTGTTTCACTTCTCTGCCGGTTTTCCCCTTGTAGAGTGTCTGCTACGCTGAGTTGTGAGGGTTGAATAAATTTAAGTGCTCAGAAAACACTTATCATTAATCCTAATGATTCTGTGGGCAGCACATTTTGGTAAATGCCATTTGAGTGACAGACCAGGAGCTTGGGGGGGGGGGTCTGTGTAAGCATGTCACAGGCTTTTGAGCATTGTCAGAGAGAAGGGATGATAGAAAGGGGCAGGCAGGGCATTACCTGGTTCCCATGTTGGGACCATGCTAGAACATTGAGTAAATTAAGCCTTGACTTGGCTGGATCATGAAGATGTCACCTGGAGGTCTGGAAATTACTCAAACTGAAACTGATTTAGAAAAACACCTATTTCATTAGGAGGAAAGGCTTTTGTAGTCAAGTACCCAAACAGGTGTGATGTGCATTGAGGAAGCAGACAAGACCCACAGTCCTTCAGTTGAGTAATCTCCTGCATGGCTAGGAAGACAGACACTCCTGTCTCAAGCCCCACCCCAGATGATTTCTGCCACTGATCAGACAGACTGCAAACTGAGTTCTAACTGTCAGCAGAATGTGTCATCTGTTCCTTCTCTCACTCAAGGTATTTCCTCATCTTCCTAATTGTATGACTTGTCAGGATTCTTTGATTATGGGTTATAGTAACTTGGAATTAGGGGCATGAAAATTGTGACCTGCCCCTCCCTTATTAGTAGGAACTGAACGAGGACACAGAGAGGGAAAAATAATTTATTCTGTACATATGTATTTAGTGCACTTTGGCCATGGGCCAGGTGCAGGCATATTTCAGGAGTTGGTCTTCCCTCTTAGCCCACAGTAGATGGGGCCTCAGAGACTTGAGCAGCTGGACACAGCCCTGACAGGCAGTGTAATTACAGAGCCTGCGCCAGGCAGGAAGCTTGTGTCCAAGCCTGCCAGACTTCTTGTTGTAGGCTTGTGCATCTTTCTCTATGCAACATGTTGCTTTCAGCCTCAAAAGGTTGTTTTAACACTTCCCCTTTATGCGTGTAAAAGGAAAATATACTCATTATAAACAATTGCAAAGTATGGAAAATATGTAGAAAAGTTTCTTTTTATACTCATATGGCATTGGTATTCTTATTAAAATCTTTTGATATTTAGGGTAGGAATTACTGTCCTTAATATTACAGAGGTCAGACACGTAACATTTTAGTTAAAGTAACTTGTCTGTGATCGTGTGATGAGTTACTGAATTGGGAGCTCAGGAGGCCCTGCCTGCTGTCCCAGGCAGCCTGGTCATACCTTGTGTTCTGTCTCCAGAGTTAGAGCCATAGTGTGGCTGGCCCACCAGTGCTGTAAATGTCACACTGTTCAGGCTAGAACCCTCAGGCATGGCAGCAG
>NW_003852687.1:738745-748185 GCF_000181295.1 Otolemur garnettii
TCCCTTGATGGCCAGATTGCCTCCAAACTACCTCCTGGTGGTCTGGCTTCTCTGACTGGAGCTGGGGGTTCTAAGATGTTCTAAGAACATCTGGTGTGATGTCTTCATTATCCAGTGGAGGGCAGCACTGGGCTGGCTCAAGGGCCCTAGATAGAGGCCAGCCTGGAAGCCAGATACCTGGGTCACTGCAGAGGCTTTTTGGCCTCCACGTCACTTCTGTGCCTCTGTTTATTTTATTCATAGGCTGTCTCATCTGGTGACGAGAAAGAAGGGTTGAAACACCCTGGGCTAATACTGAAATATTCTACATACAAGAATCTGGCCCAGCTGGCGGCCCAGCGGGAGGATTTGGAGACAGCCATGGAGTTGTACTTGGAGGTGCGGTTTGGGCAATGCTCAGCTCCCTTGGTGTTTTGAAAGGTCCTGGGGGATGAGGTTGGGGTCTTTTTGGCCCAAAGAAAAGTTTGTAGTGATATATTACCAACCTGTAGTACCCAACAGCCTAGTCTGTGGGTCACGACAGTGAGTACAGACAAACCTTGAGAGCAGGAGCAAGGCGCAAGCTTGGATGCAGAGACCTGTGTACGAATTCTTCATCTGCTGTAAGTGATTTAACCTCTTAATGCTGCTGGGCTATACCATTAGAGTGGAAATAATAAAAAAGAGGTTAGTTATGAGAACTCAGTGAGCCGATATGCATGAAAGTAAGAACAGAGCCTGAAACCTAACATATATTAGTGACACTGAGTCCTGATAGTGCTGCTACTGTTTCTACTCTGTCCACCTAAGGTGCCAGACCGGTGTTAGTTGCTTCCTGTGCACACTCGAGTCCTCCTGCTGTCTTACCGAGCAGCTGTCTTTACCCCCTACCCCAATGAGGAAGTTGAGGCTGAGATCGCTCTGCTCATCAGTGTTAGATTAGGAGTATGAACTGAGGTTGGAGCACACAGTCTTTCTTGAATCCTACAAGACTCCTACAAAAGGAATATTTTCTTATTCCTTTTTTTTTTTTTTTTTTTGGTAGAGACAGAGTCTCACTTTATCACCCTCGGTAGAGCTTGGTGTCACAGCTCACAGCAACCTCCAACTCTGGGCTTAGGCGATTCTCTTGCCTCAGTCTCCCAAGCAGCTGGGACTACAGGCGCCCGCCACAATGCCCAGCCATTTTTTGTTGCAGTTTCGCTGGGACTTTGTCTGAACCTGCCACCTTCAGCAGATGGGGCCGGCGCCCTACCCACTGAGCCCCAGGCGCCGCCCTTGAGACAGTCTTATTCTGTTACCTGGGCTAGAGTGCCATGGCCTCAGCCTAGGACACAGCACCCTCAAACTCCTGGACTCAAGTGATTCTCCTGCCTCAGCCTCCTGAGTAGCTAACATTACAGATGCCAGCCACAAAGCCTGCTAATTTTTCTATTTTTGGTGGAGATGGGGCCTTGCCTTTTCAGGCTGATCTCAAACTCCTTAGCTCAAGCAATCCTCCCAGTTTGTCCTCCCAGAGTTCTGGGATTACAAGGTGAGCTGTGTGTATTTTCTTTTTGTTCTAGTCCTTTTACTTATTTAATATGTAAGGAAAACCATTTTTTATTCTTAAGAGATAGGGTCTTACCTTGTTGCTCAGGTTGATATACAGTGGCCTGAGGATAGCTCACTGTTACCTTGAACACTTGGACTCAAGGGATCGTGCTGCCTTGAGGGCTATAGGCCTGTGTCACCATGCCCAGTTGATTTTTAAATTTTCACTTTTTTGTGGAGACCAAGTCTTGCTATGTTGCCCAGGCTAGGCTCCAAGTCCTGTTCTCAAGCAATCCTCTTGCCTTGACCTCCCAAATTGTTGGGATTACAGGAGTGAACCATCATGCCTGGCTTTAAGTTGACAGAATATATCAAAAAAAGATTATGAGTTAAAAATTGGGCTCAGCGCCTGTAGCTCAAGCGGCTAAGGTGCCAGCCACATACACCAAAGGTGGCAAGTTCGAACCCAGCCCAGGTCCTGCCAAATAACAATGACAAATACAACCAAAAAATAGCTAGGCATTGTGACAGGTGCCTGTAGTCCCAGCTACTTGGGAGGTTGAGGCAAGAAGGCTCAACCCAGGAGTTGGAGGGCTTAAGGCTTAAGTCTAGGAGTTGGAGGTTGCTGTGAGCTGTGATGCCACGGCACTCTACCCAGGGTGACAGCTTGAGGCTCTGTCTCTAAAAAAAAATAAAAACTGGTCCATGTAACTTTTTGTATGCCATTCCTCTTGGTTTGAGAAATGTCTGATTCCAGGAAAGATGAACTGACCTTGTGAGTCAGTTATAAGATAGTCATGTTAGAGTGGCTGGGACAGTACCGTGACCCCTGTCCCCAGGGTGCCTGCCTGTTGAGAGATCTGACTGAGTGTGTGTGTGCCCTCTGCTTGTGCTGCTTCCAGGCAGTGATGCTGGACTCCACAGATGTCAACCTCTGGTATAAAATTGGACATGTGGCCCTGAGGCTCGTCCGGGTCCCTCTGGCTCGACATGCTTTTGAGGAAGGGCTGAGGTGCAATCCTGACCACTGGCCCTGCTTGGACAACCTCATCACTGTCCTGTACACCCTCAGCGATTACACAAGTGAGTCGGGCTTTGATGCTTTTTCTCATGTGTCTGTGATTTTGGGGACAGGAGGGAAGGGAGCTTGGACAAGCTGGAAGCAAAGGTTAACACTGAAGGACTTCGTGACACTTTGAGGAACAATGGACAGTGTTTACATCCTTGCTTTACTCTGCTTGTCTTTTGATTTATCAGATGCTTTGTAGTAATAAGTGACATGTTTTCTGAAAGTTTTACCCTTTGGCTATCTCATTTCATTGCTGTGCTGTTTCATTTAGTATGTTTTAGTCTGTTTGAGCTATCGCAAAAATACTATAGACTAGTTACATTAAACAACAAAAATTTATTTCTGCCAGTTGTGAAGGCCAGAGAGTCTCAAATCAAGCAATATAATAATGGGGAAAACATGAGATAGACATTTTTCACTCTAAAATGGAGAAATAGCAAAGAAGGAAGGGTTAATGAGGTCTTAAGGCTCAGGAGTAATTCCCTTTGGTCTGATGCTCTGCCCTTAGGGCCTCCTAGGGTAGCAGCTTCACTCCCCAGTTGGGGGAGGCAGCCTCACTCACCCTTTTGGTTTGACAGGGATGGAGACATCCTGGCCTATGCATGGAAGAGAGGTGGCCCCACTCTGAAGGAAGTAGCCCTGGCCCTTGCCACCCTGATGATCCTTGAATCACCTTCAGCATCCTCCCCATTTCTTGAATGATAGAGCATATTCCCAGCCTTCCTTCATCCCTCCAGTTTTTCTTTTCCCTTTAGTCCCAGATGGTGTGTTTTTGCTGGTATAATCCTATCTCTGCTTCTGGCTTCTGCTGAGGTGGCTGATTAAACTTGTGGTTTGCACCCACAGTAATCTTATTGCCAAATGGTTGGACAGCCATAACCTTAGCATTCTCTCAGAAGAAGCATTCTCAATTTGTGAAATACAGATGGATAGAGAATCTTCTAAATCTTTAAGTTTGAGTTTCTTTTTGTTTGGAAATTTCTTCTTCAATTCATTTCTCTCTTCTAGCATTTTACTGTGAGCAGTCAGAGGAAGAAGACAATGCCTTTAGCACCTTTCTTGGAAATCATCTCAGCGAGATATCTAATGTCATTGCTTACAAGTTTTACCTTCCGTAGAACACTAACACAGTTCAGCCGAGTGCTTTGCTACTTGATAGTGTGGGTTACTTTTTCTTTCCTTTTTTTTTTTTTTTTTGGTTGAGACAGAATCCCACCCTGTGCCCCTGAGCAGAGTGCAGTGGCTTGATAGCTCACTGCAACCTCAGACTCCTGGCTTATGGGCATCCTGCTGCCTCAGCCTCTGGAAGCTGCGGGGATTACAGGTGTTCACTGCAGCGCCTGGCTGCGTTTTTCCATTTTTTTCATGAGTCGGGATTTCACTTTCGCTCAGACGAGTCTCAAACTCCAGCTGTTCTCCCTCCTCAGCCTCCCACAGTGCTGGGATTACAGGCGTGAGCCACTGCGCCCAGCGGTTACTTTTTCTCTGTTGTCCAGTGACATGTTCCCTATTTTCATTTGAGAACTCAGCTGCCGTTATTCTGTGCATGCTTATTTATTCTCTAGCCAGATAGAAGCTTTCTGTACAGCTCTTTTCTTTCTAGGCCCTCATCACAGTCACCCTTAACAATCCCTTCATACCAATACTGCCTTTTTCTAGCATCCCCAAACTCTCCAAGCCTGTATCCATTACCCAGTTCTAAAGCTATTTCCACATTCTTAGGTAGTTGATACACTAGCAACACACCTCTTGGTACCAGTTTCTGTCTCCTTAGTTCAAGCTGGTATAACAAAGTACAGTGCATTGGGTGGCTTGAGTATGTTCTCACCCTTCCCACCCCCAGTGCTTGTTTTCCACAACCACTTTTTAAGCCTTTTTGATTGAGACAAAATATATACAGTAAAGTGCACGAATCTGCGGCCAGTCAGTTTGTGTCTGTGACAGCAGGTGAAGACAGAGTGTGTGCGCCGTGCCCCAGGAGGCAGGCTGCGGGGCCCTCCCACTCATTACCACCCCTGATTCCAGAGGAGAACATTTTTCTGGTGTTAACTGGCAAGGCCAGAGTTTCTGAGTGCAGTCTCTGAAATCATGAACTATTTCTTTCCCTGCCAGCGTGTCTGTACTTCGTCTGCAAAGCCTTGGAGAAGGATTGTCAGTACAGCAAAGGCCTGGTCCTCAAGGAGAAGATCTTTGAGGAGCAGCCTTGTCTCCGGAATGACTCTCTCCGGATGTTCCTCCGATGGTAAGTCCTGCCTCTACCCATGCTGTGTCTGCATTCCCTCCCTGTGTGGGGGCGGAGGTCAGGAGAGAACCTCTTTTCATTCTCAGGTCCTGACCTCTGGTGGATGGAGCCCTGCTCTAGGGCTTCATGATCTGCTGTTGCCCCTCAGCTAGTGGACTGTCCATGGTCTGCCTCGTGTCTAATCTTGGCAAGGCCTCCTCAAGCTGCCTGCTGCCCTCCTGCACCTCTGCCCTGCCAGCTCTCCTCTGAACGCTTGGGGCAGCTTGTTGCCCAGCTTCCTCTTTCCTTGTCGTCCAAGTTCAGTGTGTTAAACACGCCTCTGATCATTTGCTACCCTGCCTTGGCTCTAGGACCAAAGCCTGGTCAGTTGCATTGCCCAAGAAGTCTTTGGCAGCCTGACCTCCTAGGTCCCCCTCCTTGGCCCTGTTGTGCGCTGCTGTCTTATCTTCTCGTTATCCTGCTGCGCCCTAACCTGCTATCTCCTCACCTCTCCACCTGTTCCGCCATTGCTCCTCCTCCACATTCCAACTCCCAGACTAGCTGGCTCTCTGGTCACCCCCAGCCCTGCCAACACCTCCTGTCCTGTGGTATTCCTTGGCTCCTGGCACTCTCCTTCTAGGAGTTAGTGGTTACTCATTTCAGTTTCTGTCTCCCATGAGCTTGTGTCCCTCCTGAGAAAACTGCCTTTTTGGGGAGATAGTTGCTGAGGGAACATCTCTCCTGATATCAGGACAGAAAGTTGGAGAGTCAGGTTTCCTCAGGCAGAGCTGTGTCTGTGGGAGGGCCCCTGAGTCCTCAGCCTCCACCCTTAATGTGCTGTGGGGTCACCATGGACTCCTATAAGCTCTGCTTATCTGATAACTTCCTGTTAGTTTGGGCAGTAAGGGAGAGTTAAATTCTTCTAAAATTTTCTAATAATGGGGCCAGGTATAAGCCGCCGTGGTGGCTCATGCCTGTAATCCTAGCACTCTGGGAGGCCGAAGTCCATGGATTGTCTGAGCTCACAGGTTTGAGACCAGTCAGAGCCAGAGCAAGACCCCATCTATAAAAATAGCCAAGTATTGTGGCGGGCACCTGTAGTCCCAACTACTTGGGAGGCTGAGGCAAGAGAATTGCTTGAGCCCAAGAGTTTGAGGTTGCTGTGAGCTATGATGCCCCAGCACTCTACCAAGGGTGACAAAGTAAGACTCTGTCTCCAGAATAATTGAAGGAACGATTTTCTTATTCTGTGGCTTTTCAGATATTACTGTGATACTGTTAATATACACGAAAACTCTTTCTCCTCCCAGTTTAAATCGTCAGAGGAACAAAGAGTATTAGTCATTTGGTCATTTGTTGTGTGTGTCTATTAAGAATGCTAATTGCGGCCCTTTCCAGGCCAGGCTCCAGTGGTTATTTTATTTGTGGGAGGAATCAATACACATTAAAGGGTATTAACTTAAATGCATCCTCGTCTTGGCTCAGTTTGTAACCCTGTAATCTCTCCCTTTCTCACGGGCTGTCAGTGACATGTCCATCCATGATGTGTCTGTGAGTGCAGCTGAGGCGCAGGCTGTCGTCGACGAGGCTCTGGAGCTGCGGAGAAAGAGGCAGGCGCTGATTGTTCGGGAGAAAGAGCCGGACCTGAAGCTGGTGCAGCCCATTCCCTTCTTCACGTAGGTTGTTTGGTATCTCTGGGAATGCTGGGTCAGCTAGTGGCCCGGATGTAGGACACGGTCCTGTGCAGGAGGGAGAGACCCCAAGGCCTGCCCTGGGCTGGTAGTGTGAGGTGCATGGTGGCCAGCCAGCTGGAGGCATGCATGCACGTGTAGACTACCTAAAAAGCAGATCCTCTCACTTTCAAGTAAGTCCCTTTTTGCTATTGCCATTCTCGACTCCAGCTACCTGCTACATTCCTGTAAGGCCCCTCACAGCCTGTCATCTCTATAGGGGAGAAGAAAATTAACAGTTGCCAAGTGCTTGCCAGGAGAAAACTAGGGCTCAGAGCAACAAAATGGGGAACCCAGGGTCAGTCCCAGTCTGGCCTTTCCTGGCTGTGGAGTCCATGATTTCCCTGGGACCATGTGGGGAGCCCTGCAGGATGTCCCTCAGTGTAGCCCTTCAAGCCTGGTGATGTGTGAGAGGCCCTCCCCCTTAAGGAAGGATAAACTGGTGTTGGTGGTCCTGGGGAGGTGGGGAAGCCACTCAGGAGGGGCTGCTCTGATCTGTTGCTCTGACACATTGTGAGCTGTGGCACATGGAGTTTCCCAGGACTATCTTCACTTGAGCACCGAGATGGCCATGAAGATAGTGCTGTGCTAGGGCTCCTGTCAGGTGCCCTGCCCCTTACTTTGTCAGCTGAATTAGGGTCCCTGTCCTTTCTCCCATGCACTCCTCCACTCCAGAGCATTGGGGGTTTTAGAAGGGCTCTGGGGCTTGGTGCCCATAGCTCAGTGGCTAGGGCGCCAGCTACATATACCAGGACTGGCAGGTTCGAACCCAGCCAGGGCCTGCCAAACAACAACGACAACTGCAACAAAAAAATAGCTGGACATTGTGGTGGGCTCCTGTAGTCCCAGCTACTTGGGAGGCTGAGGCAAAAGAATTGCTTAAGCCCAAGAGTTGGAGGTTGCTGTGAGCTGTGACACCACAGCACTCTACCCAGAGTAACAGCTTGAGATTCTGTCTCAAAAAAAAAAAAAAAAAAGAAGGGCCCTGGGGTGCCTCCCTGTTACAGCAAAGGAGGAAAGAGCCTGAGGACACTGGAAGGGGTGTAGTGATGTAAAGAGCCTGAGGACACTGGAAGGGGTGTAGTGATGTGACTGGGGCAGGGCTGTGTGCTGCCAGGCGCCTGGCTGCCCGTGGTACAGGGGAGGGCCCAGTGGATGCAGAACAGGTTACGCTCAGTTGTGAAATCTAGGATTGGGTTATTAGAGGAAGAATATAGAGTCCCTCTCTGGGAGCAGAGGACCTGGGGCTTTTAAAGAAACCACTATTCTAGGGGGTCAGTCAAACTTCTTTTCTTTCTTTCTTTCTTTTTTTTTTTTTTGAGACAGAGTCTTACTCTGTCACCTGAGGTTGAGTGCTGTGACATCACAGCTCACAGCAACCTCAAACTCTTGAGCTCAAGCAATCATCTTGCCTCAGCCTCCCAAGTAGCTGTGACTACAGGTTCCTGCCACAACACCTGGGTAGATTTTCTGTTTTTAGTAGAGATGGGATCTTGCTCTTGCTCAGGCTGGTCTTGAACTCCTGAGCTCAAAAGACTTTCACCTTGGCCTCCCAGAATGCTGGTATAAGCATGAGCTACCACGCCTGCTCAGCAAAACTTTTCCTCTAAAGGACTAGCTGGTAAATACTTTATACTTTAGGCCACATATAATTTCTGTTGTATATTTTTTGTTTTGGGTTTTTTTTTTAAACAACTCTTTAAAAATGTGAAAACTGTTCTCAGCTTGTGGGCTGTATAAAACAGGTGATGGAGGAGTCTTCTGCCTCCTGGTCTCCTCAGTGACCAGTGGACATGAGCAAGGCAGGCGTTAAGAGAATGGTGTATATAAGGCATTTGACACACCCCATCTGGTGAGCAAACTCTTCCCTGTCTAAAGTAGCGCTTAACTGAGGCAGGAGAAAGATAGAAGTCTCCTCCTTGGTGGCGCCTGTGGCTCAGTGGGTAGGGTGCCGGCCCCAAATACCAAGGGTGGCAGGTTCATATCCGGCCCTGGCCAAACTGCAACCAAAAAAAGATAGCTGGGTGTTGTGGCAGGCATCTGTAGTCCCAGCTACTCAGGAGGCTGAGGCAAGAGAATCGCCTAAGCCCAGGAGTTAGAGGTTGCTATGAGATGTGATGCTATGGCACTCTACCGAGGAGGAGGGTGATAAAGTGAGACTCTGTCTCTAAAAAAAAAAATCTCCTCTTGGGAGCCTGGGAGCCTGCATTAAGAGTCTGGACTTTGCAGCACTGTCCTTTTATTCCTTTCCCAAGGCTTACTGGACCCCAACTCCATCCTTGCACTTTGAGGGGACAAGTACAGTGCTGGGGGCTCTGAATAGGGGGGTGGGGAAGGTGGGGTGCTGGAGCTGGGGTCCATGGAGATAGGGGGCTGGGCTGGGGTGAGGTCATTGTTTCTGGGCAGAGGGAGCCTGTACTAAAGCCCCATGGGATGCAGGAGTGTGATTTTATTCGAGGAACTGAAAGAAAGCTGATGTGTGTAAGGGGAGGTGTGAGGCGAGGCAGGGTGTGCAGGCTCCTTGGGGCCATGCTGAGTGTTTGATCTTTAGCTCCAGGCATGGGGAGCCATTAGGGGATGGATAGATAGATATATCATGCCGTACCACACAGCATAGGAGACAGCACATGGCACACAGCATACCAGAACCACAGACAGCACACAGTGTGATACCCCAGGCTATACGCGCAGCAAACTCAGTGTCTCATTTTGCCATCCAGCGGGGTCCTGCCCATTTTGATGATGCTGTTCCTGGCAGGCCTTGCCTTAGGACCTTGTCCTTCTAGACCATGTCCCTGCTGGAATCTGTCCCCTTCCAAAAAACCCACCTCAGATTAAGGGCAGCAGAGAAATGCTATAGGGGTTTTAAAGATTTGCCTTTATAAGGAGGAGTTTTTTTTTTTTTTTT
>NW_003852687.1:748319-756023 GCF_000181295.1 Otolemur garnettii
CCCTCCCAAGTAGGCACCTGCCACAACACCCAACTATTTTTTTTTTGTTGTTGTTGTTGCGGTTGCCATTGTTGTTTTTAGCAGGCCCAGGCAGGGTTTGAACCCACCAGCCTCAATGTATGTGGCCAGCGCCCCTACCTGCTGAGTTATGGGCACCACCCAAGGGGAGGAATTTTTGAAGTGAGTCAGCGGTTTTCATACCTGCCTAGGTGAGTCGGAAAGTACCTTGGGTTGAGATGCTTCCCATATTTCAGGGGCTTCTGTCCTTCTCCAGCTCTAACTGTTCTGCCTTAACTCCAATTGTGTTAGATTCAAGATTTACCAGTTACCACCACCATAAAACCTCGACCGACCTCCCCATACCCCCATGGAAATAACAGTTCCAGGGGCAGCTCTCTCTCTCTCCAAAAGCCAGTTACCCCTTTGCTCAGTCAGAGATGAGCAAGGATCAAGATGGGGTGCTGATCAGGCATGATGGGCCTCTCCCCACAGCTGGAAGTGCCTCGGAGAGAGCTTGCTTGCCACGTACAACCACCTCACCACCTGTGAGCCCCCAAGGCCCAGCCTTGGCAAGAGGATCGACCTGTCTGACTACCAGGACCCCAGTCAGCCTCTTGTGCCCTCCATGGTGGTGACGCCTGTCACTGTGATCCAGCCAAGCACTGTCAGCACCAACCCAGCTGTGGCCGTGACCGAGCCAGCGCTCTCCTATACCTCTGTGGCCACAGCCAGCTTTCCACTTCACAGCCCTGGGCTGTTGGAGACAGGTGCGCTTGTGGGTGAGCAGGCCCTGGGAGTGGGCTCTGGTTAGACGGTTTGCTGAGCCCATCAGGAATGAGCATGTTGGGACAGTTGGTCACTCCAAAGAGAAGGGTCATGTTGGTCTTCATGGCCCAAGTGAAAGTGGGAGCCCTGTCCCTTAGGGGAGCCTCTCAGCCTGCTCACAGGCCATGGTTTCAGGATTGATGCCCCTGCAGGGAGGGGAGGGGCTCTGGGATTCAACTCCCTGCTCTCTGAGAGTCCCCTGGGGTTCTTGCCTGCCTGGCTTCTAAGTCCTTATGTGAAGGTTGCTCTTACCACTTGTGATATGGAAGCTGGCAGGCTCTGTGCATTCTAAATTCTTTGACCTTAGAAAACAAGATCCATAAAGTTATTACTATATGTGCTAGTTTATTTTTATAATGTTTTATTGATTTTTCTTAACACTGGAGTCATAAAAATGTTTTGACAAAAACTCTCAAGTCCTTTCTTGATTTCTGTGTCACTAAAAAATAGAGTATCTAGTAGCTAAAGAAGTTTCTGAATGAACATGTACATTGTTGTTTATAACTTTTTAAATCGTTACAAAGTTTTCTTGCTCTTGTCAGACCATTGGGTGCTGAGACGGTCTGGAGTAGAGTTAGTGCCACTCACTCTGTCCCTCCTGGTTTCACCAGTGGCAGCCCAGAAGCTCAGCTGACAAGTGTGAGCTGGGAGGGTTGGAATGCTCTGAGACCCTGCATCTTTGTAGCCTTGGAAAGGAGTCTTAAACCTTAGTTTGTGGGTCCTGTGAATTCAAGAAAGATGTTACAGGATTTTAAAATTAATTTTATTCAGGACTTTTTGAAGAGTGTTGAAAGTTTTCTTGAATGTCAAAGAGTTTAATGCTGAGGGGCTGATGTGTCAGTGTGGTCAGTTTTTTCACCCTGTCACCATACAAGATTTTAATTTGCACTCTTTGTGAAGGTGATGTTTCTGGGGGAGATAAATCCAAGAAAGGGGTAAAGCGGAAGAAGATTTCAGAAGAGAGTGGAGAGACAGCAAAGCGACGGTCTGCCCGTGTCCGAAATACCAAGTGCAAAAAAGAAGAGAAAGTCGACTTCCAGGAGCTTCTGGTGAAGTTCCTGCCGTCCAGGTGCTGTGCATGCTCCTTCTGATTGGCAGAAACACACCCACAAACCACTACCTGCCCCATTCCATCACCTGCCCTCTCCTCTCCCCGGCAGTGGGTGGGGGCACCTCAGCGTGTTCATAATGTCTGTGCAAACATCTGAAGCACAGACCTCACTAGATTGGGATCTGGTGGCTGCTGTGTTCTGGCACCTAGCTAGCATAACCCCTGGCACGTGGCCAGGCTCACTGGTCGTCCCTTGATGGAAAGTATAAACAAATGAGGGGAAGGCTGGACGAAGCCCTGGAGAGAGGCAGAGCCTCTTGGAGGTCTGGGCTCTGGACCTTGCTGCCCACTTATTTTAGTCATCTTCTTCCTGCCTCAGATTTAGTTTCTATGAAGGACTCAGATGGTTGTGTCAGAATGTGTCATGTAGCTTTGTGATTTTGGCATGTTCCATGCAGGTTAAGAAAGCTCGACCCCGAGGAGGAAGATGATTCCTTCAATAACTATGAAGTCCAGTCAGAAGCCAAACTGGAAAGTTTCCCAAGCATCGGTCCTCATAGACTGTCATTTAACTCAGCCACATTCATGGAATCTGGTAGGAATTGAGCGGTGTAATCATTCTCTGTTGGGAGTTCTTACCACTATCCTGTAATCTTGGTGATATTTTGTTCTGAGAGAATGGTTCTGGCTTAAAGTGTGGTAGTGAGAATGGACTGCCTCCATGTGTCTTGGGCCTGACCCCTGTGGTCGACTGGGAGGCCTGCTGAAATGCCTGGGCTTAAACTGGCTGTACTCCCTGAAGTCTTTTGACCTTCAGGCCAAATTCAGAAGTGTGGCTTTGCAAAATGAACGAATGTGACCACAGCTGCTGAGTGTGTAGCAGGCGTCGCTGCTCGGTGAAATTGGTGCACACGGCAGCATGTGGAGCACCGAGGCACTTGCTCACAGATGGTGTGGGGTGGAGCCAGACGTGAACCCCAGCAGCTGATCTCTGTACCCCAGTGTTGTACCTTGTCTACCAGACTGGGTGATGGAGGAGGACGCAGTCTCTCTTTTGCCAGAGAGAACATCCCTTTTGCTGAGGGTAGATTGTTCCCTCTCTGGGCAGAGAAGCAGGATGTGCATGAGTTCCTGGTGGAGAACCTGACCAACGGAGGCATCCTGGAGCTGATGATGCGCTTCCTGAAGGCCATGGGCCACAAGTTTCTGTTGAGGTGGCCGCCAGGCCTGGCGGAGGTCGTGCTCAGCGTCTACCACAGCTGGAGGAGGCACAGCGGCAGCCTGCCCAACCCGCTGCTGAGAGACTGCAGCAACCGGCACATCAAGGTCAGGCCTGAGGGCTGGGGCCGGGCATCTTCTGCAGGGGGGCCTGCTGCTGGGATTAGCCTACTTGGCCACATCTGCTGGTGAGCCTGGAATCTGTGCTGTTGGGGCCTTGAAGCGGGAAGTATGGTCCTGGGGTATGCTTAGAAAGGTCCCTGGGGGCTGGGTGGGGGTGCACTCAGTGGTGAGATTAGGTGCATGGGCTGTCTGCAGGCTGCTGCAGGTGAGCTGTGGTAGTGGGGTAGGGGGAATCTGGAGGCAGAGCCATAGGATGACTGGATGTGGGCTGTGAGGCATGGGAAGGGCATATCTGGTTCTGTACTGATATAGAGGAGTGCTTACTGGGGGAGCTAGGAGAAAGGGAGGTACCCGGCTATGTTTCAGGTGCCAGGGACGGTGACTGTATTTTTTTTTTTTAAACAGATGAGAAAACAGAAATTCAGAGGCTAAGTAGGGGAATACTGGGGGCTTCCAGCATTTGGGGGCCCAGCTGTACTCTACACCCCAGGCTCCTCCACCCTGTACTTCCTGGAGCTTGGGGGGACACAGGGTGTTCTGGTTCCCTTCTCCTGGTGGAGGGGACACCGAATGCCAGGGCAAGAGAATGGGGAGCTTTCAGGGCCTGCCTGGTGGCCTTTCTGGCTGAGGACACAGAGAGTAGAGGAGCTCAGAGTTGACAGTTCCATAGGACCATGTGGGTCCACAGTCCCTTGCCAGGTACTGGAATACCTTGGGGACAATTTCCTGATAGCTTCTGCCCACTGGGCCTTGTTCCTCCTAGGAGCATTTCTCTGCTGTGCCCACTGGGCAGGTGCCTCCTAATTACCAAGCTTTAGTATTCTTGAGTGCCCTGGGAGTGATATGCACCAGTCCCTGGGCACTCTTAGCTGTAGAATGATGTCGTTGGGAGGCATCATCTGGGCTGGCACTTAACAGGTGACAGGGCTGCTTTTCCACAGGGCAGTCCCTTAGGGCACTGAAGATAGGTTCTCAGCCCCTCCCAAGTCTTGCCCCAATATAGATCCATGTGGGTCTTTTTGTGTCCTGTGAGTAGTCAGTGATTATCATTCATAAAGTGTAATGTAGATAGAGAATTGTGTTTTTATCAAAAAGTACATTTAGATTTGCTCCCATCCTCTGCATTCTGATGACCTTCCTGTGCCTGTCCTGTAGGACATGATGCTGATGTCTCTCTCCTGCATGGAGCTGCAGCTGGACCAGTGGCTGCTGACCAAAGGCAGAAGCTCTGCAGGTAGGAGGCGTTCTGTGCTCTGTGGCAGTGCTAATTTTCTGAACCCCCAGCAGCCGGGAGGAAGATGAAATGTGAAGGCTGAGAAATGGAATTCAGAATTAATACATCTGCAGTGGTACATTCTCTAGGTTGGTTTATCAGGATCCCAGAGAAATCTCATGGACTCTTTTTTTTTTTTTCTTTTTTTGGAGACAGAGTCTCAAGCTGTCACCCTGGGTAGAGGACCATGGCATCACAGCTCACAGCAACCTCAAACTCTTAGGCTTAAGCAATTCTCTTGTCTCAGCCTCCCATGTAGCTGGGACTACAGGTGCCCACCACAACGCCCAGCTATTTTTGTTGTTGTTGCAGTTGTCATTGTTTTAGCTGGCCCGGCCTGGTTCGAAGCTGCCAGCCTCAGTGTATGTGGCTGGCGCCCTAACCAATGAGCTACAGCAGGCGTCCTCAAACTACAGCCCATGGGCCACATGCAGCCTGCCTAGGACATTTATCCCGCCCACTGGGTGTTTTCGCCGCTGCCTGTCCTGCTTAACAGCCATCTCATCCCAGGGTCCACAGTCCGGCCCTTCCAACGATCTGAGGGACAGTGAACTGGCCCACTGTTTAAAAAGTTTGAGGACCCCTGAGCTACAGGTACTGCCATCTCCTGGACTCTTAAGATATTAACTGAGTTAGCTAATCTTGTTAGCTTGCGAAGTGCAGTGATTTATGCTGTAATCTTAGCACTTTGAGAAGCTAAAGTAGGAGGATTGTTTGAGGGCAAGAGTTCCAGACCAGTCTGGGCAATATGGTAAGACCCCATCTCTACAAAAAACAGCAAAATTAGCCAGGTGTGGTGGCATGTACTTTTAGTCCTAGCTACTTGGGAGGCCAAGGCAGGAGGATTGCTTAAGCCCAGGAGTTTTAGGTTGTAGTGACCTGTGATGGTACCACTGCATTCTAGCCTGAGCAACAGACTCTGTCTCAAAGAAAAGAAAAAAAAGTGGACAAAATGGTTAGCGGCTAAGCTCCCAGAGGAAGCCACCTGCCTACCTTTGCTCTTCCTTGGGATTGAAGGAAGTGGGGATCTCAATTTTGGTGTGAACTATTTAATGCTTTGTGTCTGCAGTGATTTCCCCAGGTAATATGATTCATTCTGACTTTTAAACTACTGCTGATGTAGGACAGATACAGTCAAAATTCATCCATCAGATTACATCCCAGCCACCCCACTCTCAGGGTCTCTGTATTGCTAACTGAACCAACCTCTCAGGTGCCTGCTGGTCAGTGAGCTGGAAGGCTCCAAGGGGTCCAAGGTACCTCTAGAGCAGTGATTCTCAACCTTCCTAATGCCACAGTGTATTTTCATTGTTACAAAGGGGTTGCGACCCGCAGGTTGAGAACCCCTGCTCTAGAAACTGAGGGTCCCCTGTGGCGAGGGCTGAGGGGACCTGTGGGGAGGAGGAGGGCAATTAGACACCACATATGAATTGATGCAACCACTGGTTTTCAGTGTCTCCTCGGAATTGCCCTGCTGGTGTGGTGAATGGCAGGTTTGGTCCAGACTT
The DNA here is from genome assembly GCF_000181295.1 of Otolemur garnettii. Taxonomy (NCBI): domain Eukaryota; kingdom Metazoa; phylum Chordata; class Mammalia; order Primates; family Galagidae; genus Otolemur; species Otolemur garnettii. The sequence goes on from NW_003852687.1 coordinate 754,318, forward strand.
CCCAGGGACCCACTGCCTGGGTGACCTCCTACAGCTGTCATTGGCCTCGTCCCAGCGTGACCTATTTGAGGATGGCTGGCTGGAGTTTGTGGTCCGTGTTTATTGGCTCAAGGCTCGCTTCCTGGCACTGCAGGTTGGTTTCATAGTCAGGTCCGCGCCCTGACACCCAGCAGCGAGGGCATAAAAATGACCATGTAGAGGATACACGTGTGTGAGAGCACATGGGCGTGTGCAGCCCTGCCTAGGCGCTGAACCTGGCATGAAGCAGCGGGAAGTTGGGGAGTTATCAGAATGCCAGGTGACCCCTGATCTATAGAGCTCAGCAGAGCCACAGAGTTCTGGAAGGGATCTCCCCTATAGACCCCCACTCAAAATCGCCTTAGGATCCTGACTCTTTGCTAAGTCTTCTGGAGAGAATCTGACTGAGTACATGAATGGATGCAGAGCTTTCTAGAAGGGAATTATCCTCCTATTTTGTGGGAGTTCTGGGAAAACTTCTCAGAGGCTGGTCTGAAAAGCTAGCATGGATTGGCTTGCACATGGAGGTACCTGGTGCACTCTGGTAGAGTGAGTCAGAGACTGCCAGTCAACCTGAGGGAGGCAACATCGTTCACTGTGGAGAGCATCAATTCTGGAATTAGGACAGCCTCTGTCCTCACTTCTGTCAGATACCTGGCTTTGCTCAAGAGTCCTCTGTGTCTTCATTTGTGTCATGGGGTAAATGAAACCTTCCTTTATAGAGTTGTAGTGTGGACTCATTCATTCAGCAAATATTTATGGAGCCCTGCAATATGCTAGTCCACTTTTAGGGGCTAGAGCAATAATTGAATGAAAACCTCACCCTCATGGCATGAGGTCAGGGAAGTAAGGCGCCTGGCACAGCATGGTTAGCCTCCTTCACTTGAACTGGTTTTCCTCTGACCAGGGAGACATGGAGCAGGCACTGGAGAACTATGACATCTGCACAGAAGTGCTCCAGAGCTCTGCAGCCATCCAGACAGAGGCTGGCGCCGAGCCAAGAGACACTGTCATCCGACTGCCCAACCTCCAGAATGATTCCATTGTTTCCTTGGAGGAGGTGAGTTGTTTCCTTGGTCAAAGGTTCATTCTGAGTTGGCCCAGTTAGCCCAGGCCTGACCTGTTCCTGATAAATGAGAGCCGCCACATGCTGAGCAGGCCCCTGAGAGGAGGGCAGGAGAGGCCACTGGAGTACCACAGACCCATGATGGCTTGTCCAAACAGCAGGCTTGGAAGCTTCACCAGCATAATTTAGAAGTGGCTGTTGCTCATCTCTCCAGCAGAGCTGGAGGAAAATGTCAGCAGAGCAGACCATTGCTGGGCTGGTCATACAGTGTGTGACCACATGTCAGGTTCTGCTTAGATGGCCCTTTTCTCCTTCCGTGTCTATGACATGTCCACTTTGGCTGAGAGTGGCTTCCAGACTCTTTCAGAGTTGTTTCAGGGCAAGTCCAGGTGCAGTACACTGCTGCCTGCGTGCTGGGGCTCTGCCAGGCTCTGTAGTGGTCAGTAGAGTGTGCAGGCTCGGGCTCACACTCACTCATCTCTGACCTCCTGGTGCTCCATGGTTCCGCGAGTCTGGCTCACTGAACTGTGACTGAGGTTGTTCAACTGCTTTGATGGATGCTTTTCTGGACCCCTTCTGCTTCTAGGGTAATTTTTGGTGTATTCATTTTTTTTTTTTTTTT
>NW_003852687.1:756101-757653 GCF_000181295.1 Otolemur garnettii
TTTTTTTTTTTTTTTTTGGTGGGGGAGACAGAGTCTAATTTTTATCTTCATCTAGGTCTGATTATAAACACTGGCCAGATTCAAGGCTGGCGTAAGGGGTTTGCGCTCAAACAGCATTTCTGGGGTTTTTCAGATTGATAAGAACCTGAAGTCGCTGGAGCGGTGCCAATCCCTGGAGGAAATTCAGCGGCTTTATGAAGCCGGCGACTATAGGGCTGTCATACAGCTGCTCTGCCCTACTCTGTGCACCAGTGGATTTGACCGGGCCAAACATCTGGAGTTTGTGACGTCCATCCCTGAGCGGCCGGCCCAGCTGCTGCTGCTGCAGGTGTGTGCATTCCCTGGAGGGTCTGAGGGAGCCCTCAGGAGCACAGGCTTGGAAGGGAAAAAGCAGAGTTAGAACTACTGACTCAGCCCTCGGGAAGATGCTAGTCATAAGATATGGCCCAGACTAGGGGCAAGTTAGAGTCTGCGCGTGCAGACAGCAGGCTTCTGCCTGGCTCAGGGTGAGCCTCTCACTTGACTCTGAACTTCTGCATGGCAGAAGAGGAAGGAACAATGGCCCAGACATCATCTGTCCCTATACTCATTTCCACCCATTTGTTTATATCTTTTTTGATTTCTTTTTAAATTACTTATTGAATGGATATAAAAATGGATAAAACACCTGTAAAATGTAAAGAATCAAGGTAAAAACCACACATAATCCCATAGTTGAAGAAAAGGAACACCATCGTTGTGTTTGAAGCTGCATGTGCTTCACAGTTCCTTCTGTCTCTGTTCCTTGGGAAGTAAACCCTTCCTGAAAGCCTACCAGGGAGCCAGCAGCCCCTGGGCACTGGGCAGTTACTCAGCCTCTCTGAGCCTCAGTTCCTCATCTAGGGTGGGGTAATCAGAGTTCTTGCCGCAGGGGCCTCTTGTGGGGATCAGCACTACCTGGCATGCAGCAGTTGTCACCATCTTCAAGAGTGACATAGAAGCAAACATGAAAGATAACACACCTAATGTGCTTAGTGGCATTGGCTGCTCTGGAGTTGGCCCTATCACATCCTATCTATTATCTTACTGAGAGCTTCTTTTACACTTTGGAGACAGAGCCCAGGCTTCTCCTAGGCGTTTTGCTTAGATTGGTCGAAGCATTTTAATCATGAACTTTCTTAAACTGGGAAATAGTTAAGAGGTGTAACTTGTGGAAACAAAGTTGGTTTTGGGAAGGAGGAGGATGAAGGGAGAGGGAGATTCCAGCTCTTGATAGAGGAGGTCAGCCAGGCCCAAGCTGAGAATAGGGTTGAGATGCGTCTGACCCCAGTTATCATGGCAGGCTGTAGGGTGGCCCAGCATGGCTGTGTCTGGGAGGGACAGCCAGGTGTGCCAGGGAGAAACTTTGGTGGGGGTGAAGAGGGGAGAGGCTAGACCTGTCTGGCTCCATAAGTTGGCTCCAAGGCTCAGATGTTTTCTCATCTCACTCCTATTGTGCTCTGGAACTGCTAGAGCATGGTAGGGTGCTCCATTGATGGGGGAGGAGCTGCTGTTTGGAGGGACACTGAGCAGC
>NW_003852687.1:758198-761922 GCF_000181295.1 Otolemur garnettii
TTTTTTTTTGTTTTTGAGATAGAGTTTAACTATGTCATCCTCTGTAGAGTGCTGTGATGTCACAACTCACAGCGACCTCAAACTCTCGGGCTTACATGATTCTCTTGCCTCAGCCTCCCAAGTAGCTGGGACTACAGGCGCCTGCCACAATGCCTGACTATTTTTTGGTTGCAGTTGTCACTGTTGTTTAGCAGGCCCTGGCCAGGTTCAAACCCACCAGCCTCGGTGCATGTGGCCAGCATCCTAACCACTGAGCTCCAGGCTCCAAGTTTAATTTGTTGATTTTGACATACAGAAATTCTGAATATGTATGTTGTCAAATCTTGTGATGTTTTCAGAAGTTTGTGATTTTGTTCATTGTGGTTGTGTTCATTATGTTTATGTAGCCTTTCCGAGACTGGAAAAAAATCATCCACCCAGTCCTCATGTCTTGGGCGCCTGGTACTGGACAACAGGAAGGCCGCTCCAAGGGAGCCCAGGTTTTAGAGGCAGATGAGTGATTAAAAAGCATATTTGCCTTTGTTTTCTTCCAGTGGTGTTAACATTTTATATTGTGCAGTAGCTGTTCTCAAGTAGGGGTGGAATCTGAAACCCTCCTGCACAGGTGCCTGGTGACGCTCTCTGGCAGTTCAGACCAGCTGCCTTTCATCTTCTCCACTATAGTTAGATAGTTGCCTCTTGTTGAGTTGATTCTCAGTCCCAATATTTCTGGTTGCTGTTTTGAGCCCAATCTTTTTGTTGATCATCACATGTATATTTCTACATTGCTGGTTTTTGGGAACCCTGCTCATTTTTGCATGTTTATTTTGAATCTGACTGCTTCGCTGATCATTTTCTGCTGATTCTGTTCTGTTTGGATAGACAGTTGTGTTGCTTACAGTCAGTAGTAATTTGGTCTCATTTGTTGGCAGTTTTTCTTCTATTTAGCTCAGTGGTTCTCAACCTGTGGGTCGCGACCCACAGGAACTGTATTAAAGGGCTGCGGCATTAGGAAGGTTGAGAACCACTCATTTAGCTCTTTCTGGCCTTGAGCCCTGGGGATTATGTCATATAAACACACCACTGGTGAGTCCTTGTTTTGTCCCTGACTTACGTGGCAACTCTGGTTGCAGTTTAAGACCAGCAGTCTTTCTCCTGCTAGAAAATAATCCTCCGCCCATTGCATGTTTGGTGTTTTGACTAGGAAGAGTCAACTTGGGCTTTGCACTGACACCAGCACCTACAGGCGCTTTTGTGCTTAGCGGGTGCTGGCTTTTTCTAAAGAAAGCAGGCCTTGTTTTCCCAGCAGTTAGGGCTCACAAATTGGGGGGAGTTTTGGTCTGTGTTCAGATGTTACAGCACAGTCCAAAGGCAGTTTCGGGTATTTCTGCCTCATCACCTGTCAGTGTCACCTCAAGAGAGTGGCAGCTGCATGTGTCAAGGTGGGCAGAAGCCACTACCAGGCCTGGGTTGTGGTGAGGTCAGAGGCTGATGGGGCACAGTGCAGCAGGTGCTTCCTGTGTGTCTAATAAACAGCCTGCCACGTCTATGCCTTTCCAGACAGGCTGTGTCTCCTCATGTACCAGCTCAGTGATGAAGAGGGCAGAGGTGTTCAAATGGGATATATTCTAGGGCAAAAACAAAAAAAAAAAAGGAACTTTGCAAAAATTGATGGCTTTAGGATATTTTTCTCTTTTTTAAGACAGAATCGCACTCTGCTGCCCAGGTTGGAGTCCAGTGGCTTCATCATGGCTCGCTACACCCTCAACTCTTGGGCTCAGGTGATCTTGCCTCAGCCTGTCAGGTGTTGGGAGTACAGGTGTGCACCACCACACCTGCTAATTTTTTATTTTTATTTTTTGCTGTTTGTAGAGACAGTGTTGCCGAGGTCTCAAACTCCTGGCTTCAAGCCATTTTCCCACCTCAGCTTCCCAGAGTGCTAAGATTATAGGCATGAGCCACCACGCCCAGCCAGGAGCTTTCACATGGAAGTGACAACCCCTCATGGTGTTCTGAGAACTCCTCCAAGTGCTGGGCACTGTGCAGAGTGTGAGGTGCCCATAAGCTGCATTTAGTGCTCCTGGTACTTCTGAGGGGGTGGTGCAGTAGCCAAGGCTCAGAGGGGCTCATACCTAGGCCCCACCAATGCACCTGTGGAGGAGGGGACTCATTAAACAATGACCTTGAGGCTGTCTGGCCAGTTTCACCTGCTGCGGCCTTGGCTGAAGTGCTTTAGACAGTCCCCTCCCTGGTGGCCTGTCCCTCCTAAGCATGCTCCAGAGCCCTGGCCCTGGAGGAGCATGGTGGCTCAGGGGAGAGTTGACAGAGATCCTCAAATCTCTGTCTTGCTGTGGCTGGCTCTGCAGTCTCATTTCCAGTGTCCCAGCTTTGTAAGTTGGGAAAAGGGAGAGCTCCGGGCTGGTGGCATGCTATGCTGCCCCTGTGCACAGGTCACCAGCCTGCCTTCCCAGGCACCTCAGTGCTGTGTGGGACCACGTTGCTTCCCCTCTTGCCCTTTTCCCCAAGCTCTCCACCATCAGGCCTGAGGCCCAGGTGTGCTGAGCTCACAGTGCACCTTCTGTTTTCTTCCCATACTCAGGACTCCTTGCTCCGGCTGAAGGACCACCAGCAGTGTTTTGAGTGTTCTGAAGTGGCTCTGAATGAGGCTGTCCAGCAGATGGTGAATTCGAGCGACACTGCAGCCAAGGAGGAATGGGTGGCCACAGTGACCCAGCTGTTGATAGGCATCGAGCAGGCACTGTCTGCAGATAGTAGCGGCAGCATCCTAAAGGAATCATCCTCTGCCACTGGCCTTGTCCGTCTCACCAACAACCTCATCCAGGTGCCTCCTAGCTCCTTGGCCTGTCCTGTCCTGTCCCCACAGGCATGTCTCCTGACTTTCCTTGCTAGACACCCTAAAGGGGACATGTGGGCTCCTCTGGCTAGAACTCTGGGGTTCTAAGAAGGTGGCTATGCATGGGCCGTAAACGTTTCTGGGGCAGGTTGGGTCTGAGGTTAAAGATGATATGACATTTGGTACTGCAGGGTTTTTCCAGACTGCCCATGCCAGAAAGAAGAAAACAGGCTCAGCAGGAACCCCTGATCCGCCTGCAGTGAGCCAAAGGCAGAATGGGGGCCAACACCCAGGCCGGGGCTCTCCTCATCCTACACCATCCTGGCACTTCCAGCTTTGGGGTGATTACTGCACCCTGCATTGTCAGGCAGGCCTTGAGGCTGAGCACTTTCCTCTGAGCCACTTTTAGTTCTCGCCTCAGTTTCTGTCCAGGTGGTCAGCAAGTCCTTCCGAATCCACACCCTTACCACCAGCCTTGCTTTGTCCTGTAGACTGTTGCAGTCTCTTGCTTGGACGGTGGCAGCATGCTGTCCAGTCCTCTGTGCCCCTACTTTCCAGTCTAGCCCCAGGCCTGCCGTGGAGACACCTTTCCAAAATAGAAATATGTTTGTGCTCCTCACCCCCACTTAAAATCCATCACATTCCCTCCAGGTTTTCTGTGGCCCTGTGCACCAGTCCCCTAGCCTGCCCACCCTCTGCTTCCTTGCTTGCAGCCCTCCCAGGCTTTAGCCTCAATGCCTGTCCTCTATGTCACGCCCTGCCTTCTCTGGGTGTGGGCACACCACAGCCACTCACCTGGAAACCCCTCTCCAGGGCTTTCCTCTGCCTGCCTCCCCCTTCCTCTGTGAGCCCTGGGCTGCACTTGGTCTCATCTCAGCAGCTGTGCTGATC
>NW_003852687.1:762985-765756 GCF_000181295.1 Otolemur garnettii
CTGATCCTTAGCACTCACAGAGCCTGCCTCCCCCTTCCTCTGTGAGCCCTGGGCTGCACTTGGTCTCATCTCAGCAGCTGTGCTGACCTTTAGCATTCATAGAGCTTGTCCGTGGCTCTCTTCCCATGGGCTGTCAGGTCCTCCATGCCCTGACAATAGGTGCTGAGGGCATTAGTAGCTGTGTGTGGCATGAGGTGAGATGGTATGATGCTGTCATTGGACGTTGGGGGGGGGGTCTCTGTTCAGTGACATGCTAGGGAACTGCAAGGTCAGTGTTCCCACACCAGAATGCTGGGAGTGAGCAGGCAGCATGCTCTAGCTCTCCAAGGAGCCCCCTGCCCCTTCCAGTCTGCCCTGAGGACTCATCCTGGGAGAGAAGCAGTCAGAGCTAGCTCTGTTGTGCTACCCTGGCTCCCTGCCCCACACCAGGTCATCGACTGTAGCATGGCTGTGCAAGAGGAGGCCAAGGAGCCCCACGTCTCCTCAGTGCTGCCCTGGATCATCCTGCATCGGATCATTTGGCAAGAAGAAGACACCTTCCACTCTCTGTGCCACCAGCAGCAGCTCCAAAACCCAGCAGAGGAAGGTAGGGTGGGGTGAGCACTGACTATGTGTCCTAGTCCCAGGGCCCTGGGGCCTTCCAGGTTGGGGACTCAGTGTGACAGGATTTTGAATGCACTTGCACAGAAGCGAAGATATGTTCCATTTTCTCCCTCAGGGAATTCACTTCGTAGCAGGTACAGGAAGTCTGGTTGTGTGGAGTGTTGCATGGCTGGTGTAGGTGGCAGTGTGGAGGGAAAGACAGTGAGGCAAGGAGTTACAAAGAGGTCTTGTGGCCACTGCTCCTTCAACCTCTAGACAGCCCCGAGGGATAGGAGGCTGGGTGTCATGGAACGGGCCCAGGGGCCACATCCAGCTGTTGCTTTTGGCTATGTGGCCTTGGGCAAGCCCCTGTTTCCCCAGTACCCATACTGGAAACACCTCGGTGGGCTCCTACAAGGAAGAAATAAATAATAGAGCCAAGCTGACCACTGTGTATCCTCCATGTGTACACATTAAATAATTTTTTTTGCCTTTCTTCCAAAAAATAAATAAAGCTGTGAATCAGCACAGCTGGGTGCTGAGTGATGAGTAGGCACTTGTAGTTGAGAAGCTAGAGAGCAAGCCCGCGACCTCTGAGGAGGAGGCAGTGGCAGAAACGAGGCAGCAGCAGCACCTCCATGACACTTCAGTAAAGATCCCCCAAAATCCTGCCAACAGATCTCTTCTTTTTTTCTTGCATCTTCTGCCCAGATTTGGCCTAATATACATCTCCTTTTTTTTGGGTAGGCAAGAGGTTGGCCTTATGTCGGCCAGGCTAATCTTGGACTCCTAGCCTCAAGCCATCCTCCCGCCTTAGCCTCCCAAAGTACTAGAATTATAGGCATGAGCCACTGATGCCCTGCTGGCATTTACTTTTTATATAGTTGTGATGATAATACATGTATATATGCATTTATTCACCTAGCTTAAAGTTAAGTTTATTGAGGACTTTTTCAGTAATTTATTAAATAAGAAAATGGGAAGGGAGAGGAAACTGGATTAGGCAGAGGGGGAAGTTGCATCACAATGTGTGCTTGTGATACCTTGGCCAACCTGGCAGGGAGATCTGGAGCAGAAGTTGCCCATCAGATGTGTCTCACCATGTTGGACTCAAGCATCAGGGCTTTCTCCTCCCCCCTCTCTCAGTCACTGGAAGTGGGCTCCCATAGGAAGTGTGTGACCTTGGATGAGGCAATTGCTGCAGCTGCAGCAGACCCTGAAGGAGCTGACAGCTAGAGCTATCTGCTGACTGTAGTAGGCATCTCACCAGGCAGCACATTCTACTTTAAAAGGAGGTTCTCTGAAGAGAGAACAAAACCTAAATTCTCCAGCAGGGAGCGCATGCAACCCTGACGAAGCTATCTCTCTTCCCGTACCTCTGCAGGCACAGAGGTAGAGTTAAAATATCACTGCAAGATTTGCCTACATCACAAATATCACCCAGCAAGATTAGCCCACATCACAAAGTTCCAAAACACCAGATGCTAGTGTGGATGTGGAGAGAAGGGAACACTTCTACACTGCTAGTGGGATTGCACACTAATATAGCCATTTTGGAGAGAAGTATGGAGAATCCTCAAAGATCTAAAAGTAGACCTTCCATTTGACCCTGTAATCCCATTACTAGGTATCTACTCAGAAAAACAAAAATCATTTTACCACAAAGACATTTGTACTAGAATGTTTATTGAGGCTCAATTCATAATAGCCAAGTCATGGAAGCAACCTAAGTGCCCATCAACCCATGAGTGGATCAACAAACTGGTATATGTATGTCATGGAATATTATGCGGCCATTAAAAAAGATGGAGACTTTATATCTTTTATATTTACCTGGATGGAGTTGAAATACATTCTTCTTAGTAAAGTATTGCAAGAATGGAAAGATGAATATCCAATGTACTCCATACTAATATGAAATCAATATATAAACAGTTACACGTTCCTAAGAACAATAAAACACTATTATAGGGGGTTGAGGGAAGTGGGAGGGGGGAGGACATTTGGCAGAGGGCAGGAGGGCAGGAGGCAGGATATCACCTAATGTGCACATTGTGAGGGTGTAACACGCCCCCTGATCACCCAGGGCTCTTCTACAAATGGAACTTTGCCCTGGAAGTGAGAATAATGTAACCTAAATATTGTACCCTCATTAATTTGAATAAAGTTAAAAAAAAAAAAAAACAATT
>NW_003852687.1:766037-768661 GCF_000181295.1 Otolemur garnettii
GGGACAGCTTGAGGCTCTGTCACAGCCAAATACAGAGAAGTGCTGGTACACATATAGAAATTATTATATAACATAGAGAAGGAGGAGATTCTCCCCAGCTCGTTCCAGTATCACATTGATACCAAAACCAGGAAAGGAGACAAGAACAACAAAAAGGAAACTACAGAGCAATATTCCTTATGAACATAGATGGAAAAAACTTCAATAAAATACTAGCAAACTGAATTTAGCAGCACATCAGAAAAATAATCTGCCGTGACCAAATGGGCCATCCCAAGGATGCTAGGATGCTTCAGCGTACGTTAAATCTGTGAATGTGATTCACCACATAAACAAGCAAAGACAAAGACCATATCATCATCTCAACAGATGCAGAAAAAAGTATAAGTCAAAATCCATCATGCTGTAATAATACAAACCCTAAACACACTAGGCATAGAACATAACTCAGAATTATCAAAGCCATATCTGACAGACACACATCCAACATCAGAGTGAGGGGGAGAAGTTGAAAACATTCTCACGAAGAGTAGATTTTTGCATTTATTGAGATGACTATATGATTTTCTCTTTAATCTTTTAAAAAATGAATTAAATAGATTTTATAGTGTTGAAACTTTTTTGCATTCCTGGTTTCAGGTCAACCTTTAAAACACGGCTATTTTATTCTTTTACATTTTTATTTAGAAGTTTTTCAGCTATACTTAGAAGAAGCCTTGGCCTATGGTTTTATCTTTGTGCCATTTTTGTGTAGTTTGGATACTAAGGCTATAAACTTATCTTAGAATAATTTGAAAAGTTTTCCTTATTTTCCTGATGTTTTGGAATAGTTTATGATGTTTTATAATAAAACATTGTAAAATTTCAAAAAGTGTATTTTTTTAGTCTTAAGTTTTAGTAGCTAGATATCCTGTACTTTTATTTTCTAAATTTGATTATCCTAGCTTAGAACAAACAATGCCTGATGCATAGTAAAGAGGATGTTACCTGCTGAAATTCCTTTTGTAGAGTAAAAAATCGAAAACTTTAACAGATCCTTCCTGGGCACAAAATTCCTTAAATGTTAATTATTTATAAGACTAATTTTGATAATTATGATTTTGAATTCTAAATACCTTTAATTATTTTTGGTTTGCTTTTACCTGTCACTTTATGAGCAAGATATGTTAAAAGTTCCTATAATTGTGCATCTATTATTTTTATTTACATTTCAATTGTTTTATATATTTCTGTAACAAAGCACTTAAAGAATAGATAGTATACTTTTTAAAAAATTGTACCTTTAGGGAAAAGACAAATTGGTCTTGTATTATATGAGAGAGTGCTGCAGGAAATTCTTTCAAGATGTATTAGAGCACTTATCTGGAGGAATTGCCCAAGCTGACCATGAGCAGAATAGAAAACAATGATGACACGGTGAGTGTACAAACATGATAGCGCATTCCTCAGCCTGATGGGGAACAAAAAGAAAAGAGTGAGTATAGGGTGCAGAGAACAGATGAGCTCAGTCTGTTTAGGAAGAGAGGTGGAATTTCTGTGTATGGTTTGTACAAAAAAAAAAAAACTTATTAAAAAATTTGAGCTGATAAACAGAAAAGAAAAATTGCAAAACCAGGGAAAAAACACTGCAAACCACATTCCACCATTACAAATTTATATGTGCAAATATCAAGAGACAGAATGAATATGGCAAACTGAGATGAGCAGATGCAATTGAGAGCTAAGAGCACTGGGGAGAAGATGGCAGTGTAAGGGTCAGTGTTACCCCTGATGGAAAGACTCCAGCAAGGACACAGAAGCAACATCCAACCCAGCATCAAATACAGGATGATTGGCTGGGCACTCTCTGGGAGGCCATGGTGGGTAGATTACTTGAGCTTAGTTTGTTACCAGCCTGAGCAAGAGTGGGAGCAAGACCCTGTCTCTACTAAAAATAGACTATCTAAACGTGGCAGGCACCTGTAGTCCCAGCTACTTGGGAGGCTAAGGCAAGGGGATCACTTGAGCCCCAAAAGTTTGAGGTTGTTGTGAGCTGTCACTCTGTGGCACTCTACCCAGGGTGCAGAGAGAGGTTGTATCTCATAAATAAGTAAATAAAATATATATGACAGTTTTCTCAGAATTGTAGTAAAAACCAAATCTGTAGATTCAAAGTATATGGTATAAACCAAGAAAAATTGATACACAGCAATCTATATTCAGCATATCCTGGTTAAGGATCTACTTTAAGGATAAAGATTATTTAGATTTTTTTTTTATTATTTTTGCTTTTAATTCAGCTGGCTTTCACTCATCTTAGTTTGAAGGGTTTTTTTTGTTTGTTTGTTTTCTTTCTTCCTTTAGTGATTCTTTTGCCCTTTGCCTCCCAAGTAGCTGGGATTACAGGCACCCGCCACAATGCCTGGCTATTTTTTGGTTGCAGCCGTCATTGTCATTTGGCAGGCCCAGGCTGGATTTGAACCCTCCAGCTCAGGGGTATGTGGCTGGTGCCTTAGCCATTTGAGCCACAGGCGCCGAGCCAAAGAAGAAAATTTTGAAGCTAGCAGAGGTTGGTTAATGAGGTTTAAGGAAAGAAGCCATCTCCATATCATAAGAGTACAAGGTAAAGCAGAAAGTGTTGATGT
>NW_003852687.1:768681-781970 GCF_000181295.1 Otolemur garnettii
CCCGCCACAATGCCCAGCTTTTTTTTTGGTAGAGACGGGGTCTCACTCTGGCTCATTCGGGCTCATGCTGGTCTTATGCTGGTCTTGAACTCAGCTGAGCTCAGGCGATCCACCCGCCTCAGCGTTCCACAGTGCTGGGATAACAGGCGTGAGCCACCACACCCGGCCGATTATTTAGATTTTTAAACTGAAAAAGCAATTTGTCTTTCTCCATGAGAAAAAATGAGACATATTTCAGATCTCTCCATAGCAGCATTCAGTGTAGTTGGATGGTGTCTGTGAGTCTACACAGTTCTCCAGGAAAGAAGATGTGACCTAAGACATCTAGCCAAGTTGTTTGTAATTATAGAGGTGACAGACATTTACAAACGGGACTCCAGCTCCTCCAGCTCCACCAGCTCCCACGAACACATCTTCACTACTCTTGTGGAGACAGAAGTCAGTAACCCAGAGTGAGTCAGAGTGGAAGTCATGGGCAAGGATTTGTGATGAGCACTGAATCCGTGTAAGATGGGAATTGAGAGAAAGCATCTAGTCTAGTATGGTTGCAGAGAACACTGGAAAGGTTATAAACCTTGAATTTCTACAACTAATACAATATATGCAATAAAATTGAGAGGTAGGGAGAAAGGAGGATGTGTAATAGACTAATTGCTGATCTTTTATATAGAGAGTCATTTGATTCCCTTGAAAATGGAAACTAAAAGACCGATAAAAACTGGAAAGTCTTTAATTCTTAGTAATTTTCTGGCCTTTTTTTTTTTTTTTAAGTGTTTATCATACTTTTTGACAGTAAAAAGTACAGAATAAATTTCATTAAAGAAACTTATTTCTGGCTCAGTGCCCATAGCACAGTGGTTATGGCGCCAAGCCATGTACACTAAGGATGACAGGTTTGAACCTGGCCCCAGCCAGCTAAACAACAATGACAACTGCAACAAAAAATAGCCGGGAGTTGTGGCAGGTGCCTGTAGTCCCAGCTACTTGGAAGGTAGAGGCAGGAGAATTACTTGAGCCCAGAACTTGGAGGTTGCTGTGAGCTATGATGACATGGTACTCTATCCAGGGTGACAGCTTGAGGCTCTGTCTTGAAAAAAAAGAAAGAGAAAGAAACTTATTTCTGCTGGGTGTGATGCCTTCTAGTATGTTCATTCTGATACATTCTGGCCCTGATCCACAGATGCTTGTTACAAGGTATTAATGGGAATGGCCGGAGATTAAAAAATACCAAGGGATCTTTAAGGAACTAATAATCTAGTGGTAAACAAATTCAACTAAAATTCAGTAGTTCGTTTTTCTTCTGTTTTACATTTTCTACTGTAATATTCAGGTAGACCTAAACATAAGAATTTTTAAGTTAAGAAATGGTACGTGTAGTTTGGGTTCCATTGATATAAATTATTTTTTTCTCCCTTTCAAAATGCCCCATACATGCACAGAGGATGCTTCTAGTGATGTCCACCAGAAGTCAGCATTGGTTCCCTGGGACTGGTATTTTGGTGGATGAAGTGTTCCTTCTTTGTTTCCCTGTATGGTTTGGATTTTTTTTTTTTTTTTTTTTGAGACAGAGTCTTGCTAATGTCACCCTTGGTAGAGTACTGTGGCATCACAGCTCATAGCAACCTCAAACTCCTGGGCTTAAGCGTTTCTCTTGCCTCAGCCTCCAAAGTAGCTGGAACTACAGGCTCCCGCCACAACGCCTGGCTATTTTTTTGTTGCAGTTGTCACTGTTGTTTAGCAGGCCCAGGCCAGGTTTGAACCCACCAGCCTCGGTGTATGTGGCCAGCGCCCCAACCACTGTGCTACGGGTTCTGAGCCAAGGTTTGGATTGTTTGTGATAAGCATGTATTACTTCAGCAAAGCAAATCGAGTCAGTACTCTTTTAAAAAGACAAGAAAAGGATGAAAAATCTGTGGACACCTTGATAAAGCCAAAAAAGCCTCAAAAGGAGACAGGCTGGGCATGGTGGCTCAGACCTATAATTCTTGCACTTTAGGAGGCTAAGATGGGGGGATTGCTTCAGGCCAGGAGTTCAAAACGAGACTGAGCAATATAGTGAGACTCCATCTCAACCAAAAAAAAAAAAAAAAACCCTGAGAGTGGTGGCATACTCCTGTAGTCCTAGTCCCTGGGGAGGCTGAGCACAAGAGCGTGAGGTTGCAGTGAGCTGTGATTGCTCTGCTGCCCTCTAGCTTAGGCAACAGAGTAAGATTCTGTCTCCAAAAAAACCCCAACAAAAACAAACAAATCCCCACACACAAACACTGGAAAGAAGAGAATAGACCCCACAGCCCACCTGCAGGTGCATGTTCCCACACTAACTCTGGGTCTGGGTTTTCCCTAGGAATGTCAGAGTCGCCCATGCTCCCATCGTCCCTCATGCTGCTCAACACAGCCCATGAGTATTTGGGCAGGAGGTCCTGGTGCTGCAATTCAGACGGGGCTCTGCTGCGGTTCTACGTGAGTGCTTCCCACTGAGCCATGGGTGGCTGTCACGGGGCTGGGTGGGAGGTGGGGTGTGAAGAGGAACAGAGCTGTGCTAGCCCTCCCCTAAAGTGGGGGCCTGCTGTGCTGCTTTACTGATGTACATGACTACTAAAATTTGCCAGAAAGTCTGAATTTAGATGCAGCTGAGACTCAGGGCCTGGGCCTTGAATAGCAGGTAGTTTTAGATCCACTGGTCATTACTGAGTCTGTTACTAGTCAGGTGTGGGGTTGGGCCCTGTACTAGTAATTTTAGAAATAATAACCACATTTACCACTACGACTTACTGATCCCTGTTTGCCAAGCACCACTCACTGTGCCTGATACATACCTATTCCATTCAGGCAGTAAATGATTAGTGAGCATAGATAGGCTTCTCTACAATTGCCAGCTGGGATTGGTGGTAGCTTCTTGAGCTACCAACTCTTTTCCAGACTCACTGTTGAGTGGGAGGCAGAGCAGCACACAGACAGATCACAGAGCTCCAGGTGTTCTGGGTGTACCAAAACTTCCTAAAGTTTTGTTGGAATATAGCCACACCCATTCATTTACATATTACTTGTGGCTGCTTTTCAATACAGTGACAGAATCAATTGTGATAGTCTATGTGGCCTGCAAAGCCTGCAACATTTACTACCTGGACCTTTCAGAGAACGTTTGCTGTCCCTGCTCTGCACCTCCTGGCTGTCTACGCAGGGCTTACACAGGACCCCTGACCCTCCTCCTGCTCTGGGCTTCCTACCTTTTAGCATGCCATATAATTTTCTCCTTTATTGTGCATCTCTTCTCCACCGAAATGTGCCTTTAAAAGAGTAGAAGTTTTTGTTAGTTTTGTTCACTGCTGGACCCAGCCCAGTGTCTGGCACACAGTATTATAGGTGCTTAATAGATGTGGGTTAAGGGAGACTATGCACAGAGTACACATATGTGTTGAGCTTGGCCGTCTACGCAGCACTTACACTGGGGAGGTGGGGATTTGGCCCGGAGACCCATCTGGCCTCTGGCCCCAGAGCTGGTTAGTGTCTGAGGCAAGTTCCTGCCCTAGCTCCAGCTGCATGCCTGTCTCCCTGACCCTGTGAGCTCCAGGGGCCACTGGGGTGTTCACCCTGGGTCAGCTCTACCCTCCAGGACCATTTTTTGGAAGAGTTGTGCCTAGGAATTGGCCACTCCATTCTTCTGCCTCTCTGTGCCAGTCAGAGTGCAGGGACACCGTCTGTGTCCACCAGGCATCTTTGTAGGTGGGTTTGGGTGAGAATGTTACTAAGAGGGCAGGCAGGATGAAGGGGGAGGTGATAGGATGATACTATTCCTGATTTCTCTTAGTCTGTGCTTATTTTAGTAGAGCTTCACTCCTAGTTGCCAATATTTGCTAATTGAGTTTGAGGGAGAAATGATACGAGTACCATTGTATTTCATTTTATAGCTCCTAATTTCCTGCCCAAGACCCAGCCTTTACCCTGACTCCTGCAGCAACTCTCCTGGCCACCCCAGTGCTTTCTGCCTGCCACTCTCTCCTCAGGTGCTTCATGACTGGCTCATTCTTTCCCTGCTGCCTTTTCAAAGAGCCCTCCGTGCCTGCCACTCTGATTTGTCTACTGCCAGGGAGCTCTGCTGTTTATTTCTTTGTCCTGTGCCTCTCTTCTACCAGACAGAACTCCTGAGTCCAGGGACCTAGACCTTTTCTATCTTTTCTACCTAGATCCTTGAGCAGTGCCTCACATAGACTAAATACCTGAGTTGATATTTTTGAATGTATGAATGAATGAACATAAAGGCATTCATTCATTTATCCAGCAGTGTTTGCCGAGCTCATCATTCTCCGTGCTATAAGAGTTATGAAGGTGAATGCTTTTACCACTTCTTGTTACCTGAGGTCAGGAGTTTGAGACCAGCCTGAGGAAAGTGAGACCCTGTCTCTACTGAACACGGAAAAATCGTGCACATCACCTGGGCATGGTGATGTGCACCTGTAGGCCCAGCTGCTGGGGAGGCTGAGGGTCACTTGAGCCCAGGAGTTTGAGATTGCTGTGAGCTAGGCTGAGGCCATGGCACCCTAATCTAGGCAACAGAGCAAGACTCTGTCTGAAAAAAAAATAATAATAATAATATAAAATAAAATAAAAACTATAGTTTTCAAATTATTCTCCAAAATAAATTAACTGAGTTTACACTTTTGACAGCAATACGGAAATTCCTGCACATCTCTGGCAGCTATAAGTACTACAGATTTAAACATTGATACCCATCTGAGAGGCACGAATGGTATTTTGTTGTTGTTTAAATGTTCCTTTTAATAATTTATGATGATTAGTGATATTGAGCATCTTTTTGTACTTGTTGGCTCTCTGAGTTTCCTTTTCCATAAACTGCTTGTTCATGTACTTTGCTCATTTTCTAGTGGTTTGTTTCTCTTTTTCCTATTGATTTGTGAAGTGCTTTGTGTACCTTGAATTCCAGATTGTATCTATATACCTTCCCAGTTTCGCATGCATGTGTGTCCTGAGTTCTATTTCTATACAACTTTATGTGGAGTGTCTTTTAACTTTGCGGAGAATGCTTTACAGAATTTAAGTATTTTATTAGTTGTCTCTATGGTTTGTGATTTTGGGGGGTAGTTTGTTTATGAAGTCCTTCCCTCCCACAAAATTATAAGAATATTCTCTAATCTAAAAGTTTGCTCTTGTTTTTCACTTGTGATCTTTATTTCATCTTTATTTTATTTTGTTTTATTTTATTTGAGACAGAGCCTGAAGCTGTTGCCCTGGGTAGAGTGCTGTGGCATCACAGCTCACAGCAACCTCCAACTCCTGGGCTCAAGTGATTCTCCTGCCTCTGCCTCTCAAGTAGCTGGGACTACAGGCACTTACCACAATGCCTGGCTTTTTTTTTTTTTTTTTTTTTTGGTTGCAGCTGTCACTGTTGTTTGGTGGGCTTAGGCTGGATTCGAACCCGCCAGCTCAGGTGTATGGGGCTGGCGCCTTAACCACTTGAGCCACAGGTGCCTAGCCTTGATTTTATTTTTTTAATGAGATAAAGTAGGGATCCAGTTTTACATTCTGTACGGATGGCCGGTTGGTTCCTATTAGTAGTAACTGGTGTTTGTGTGAGTAAATGGGTCTGTTCTCTCTGCACACTGATTTGTAAGTTGCCTTTGTCTTCTGTCCACCTTCTATCTGTTCTTGGCTCTTTCTTCTTCTATAACATTGTAAGATTAGTCTGTAAAGTTGCATGAAACTGCGTCTCCCTATTGGAATTTGATTGGAAGGGCATTAACCCCACAGATTAATTTGGGAGAGAATTGCCACTTTTATAGGATTGGGTCTTTCTATTCCTGAACATTGCTTATCTCTCCATTTACTGAGGTCTTACACTTTCATGTCCCCTAATTCAGTTATATAATTTTCTCCCTAAAACTCATATATATTTAGTTAGATGGATGCCTAAGTATCATTTTTTATTACTATAGTAAATAGGGACTCAAAAAATAATTTTTAATTTTGTTATTGCCAGCATATGAGTATTGTTTTTTTGGAAACAGATGGCTAGGGCACACAGTGATGTCTTCATAGCTCACTGGAGCCTTGAACTCCCGAGCTCAGGCAATCTTCTCACCTTAGCCTCCTGAGGAGCTGGGACGACTGGTAGCCACCACTGTGCTCTGCTGGTTTTTCTGTTTTTAGTAGAGACAGGATCTCTTGCTCAGGCTAGTCTCGAACTCCTGAGCTCATACAGTCCTTCTGCCTCAGCTTCCCAGAGTGCTGGGCTTACAGTAATCAGCTACTGTGTCCAGCTATTTTTAAAAAGTAAATTTTTCTTATGTATGGCCTGTGCATGTTATTTTTATTAATTCTGTTGGGTTGTAGACTTGAATTTTCTGAGTAGGTGTTCATATCATCCATGAATAGCATCTTTTTCCTTGCTTTTCAATCCTTATACTATAGTTCTTTCTTTTCTTTTTTCCACTCTTTTTCTTATGTTCTTGGCCCAGAGGTCAGCAACACTTTTTGTTTATGTTAAGTGACAGATAGTAAATCTTTTAGGCTTTGTAGGTCCAAGGGTCTTTGTTGCAACTACTCAGGACTCTCATTGTTGTACAAAAGCAGCCTTAGATAATATTGTATAGAAATTGGTAGCACGCAATAGGTAATTATAAATAGAAAATACGATAATATGGGCTGTGTTCCAACAAAACTTGTGGACATAAAATTGAATTTCACATGGTCTTTGGTAAAAAAAATAGTTTTTTATTTTTATTTTGTTTCAATCATTTAAAAGTGCAAACACCATTCTTACCTCTCAGGCCTCTGACACAGACAGTGGCAGGATTTGGCCCATGATTATTACTCATCCGTTCTAGAGTCTCCCCTTAAACTATTGACTCAGTTTCTTTAGTAATCATAGGTCAGTTTAGATTTTCATAGCAATGTCTACTTATTAGCATAAAGCTGTTCATGGTGTTTGCTAATGATTTTTTAAAAAGTCTGTGTACCTCGAGTCATGTCTTTCCTGGGGTTTGTTTGGTCTTTTCAAACTACCAGCTGTTGGTTTGGTCTCTTTTTTTCTTTGCTTTCTAATTTAGTCACTATGACTTTAGTGTCTTTTGCTTTCTTTAAATTTACTGTGTGTTGTTTCTGACTTACTGAATTGAATGCTTATTTCAGCATTCACTCCTCTGATGCTTACATTGAAGACTATAAGTTTTCCCAAATACATTTTTAGCTGTATCCCATAAGTTTTGATATTTGGTGTTTGCTCTTTTTATGTAATTAATTTCTAATTTCATTGAATTATGTTCAGATGATGTGGTATGTCGTATATCTGGTCTTTAGTCTTTGTTGAGACTTACTTTTCATCCAGCTTTGGTAATAATTCCATAGACGCTTGAAAGGAATGTTGATTTGCTAATAATTGAGTGTAGCAATAGTCTCTGGATCTCATATCTGTAGACACGACTTGTTTACAGTGTTGTTCACATCCTCTCTGACACTCAGGTTTTGTCTGAGAGTGACTTCCTTAGCCTTAATGGGATTATTTGTTTATAAATATTCATTCGACCCCAGTTTCTCCTTCCGAATCTGAGTTTCTTAAAAGCAAGGACTATGTCACACTGTGCCCAAGTAAGAAGGTAAATATTCATTGAGCAAATGAATAGCTAAAGCAATGCGTGAAGTTGTGAAGAGGCATATAGTGTCTTCCAGTGGCTGGTCGGAAACTAGCCAGGTGTGCTGGAAGGAAGGCAGCTTGGCGAATGTCTGCCAGAGCTGGGCCCACATTAACTCCCATTTGGATAAGTCTTTTCCAGGAAACAGGTATTTTTGGAATCAAGTAATGTAAGGGCCAATTATACATAGCTTCCTCAGAGTTGATAGGTAACAGTCTTGGGGCCCTGCTGTGACAGGGCGGCTGTGACTGCAAGTCCTATTCACCACAGGTGCGTGTTCTCCAAAAGGAGCTTGCTGCATCTACCTCTGAAGACACACACCCCTACAAGGAGGAGCTGGAGACAGCCTTGGAGCAGTGCTTCTACTGCCTGTACAGCTTCCCCAGCAAGAAGAGCAAGGCCAGGTACCTGGAGGAGCACTCAGTCCAGCAGGTGAGCGTGCATGAGCAGCAGGAGCACAGAACCTCCTTGAGGATGTCAGATTCATCAGCACTCCTCTCAGAATCCAGTTAGCATTGTATCAGGAGGAGAGAAGGGGTCTGGTACAGTTCAAAGCACAAGGGTTTTCTTTGCAAAAGCTTAGCTTCATAAATTTAAAAATGTATCCTGGCAATTGTCAATAGATTTATTTCCAATTTGGATAATATGTTTAATTCCTTAAAGCTTTTCCATTTTGTTGTTTCAGTTTTGGTTTGGTTTTTTTTTGTTGTTTTTTTTTTTTTTTTTTTTGAGATAGAGTCTTACTCTGTTGCCCTGGGCAGAGTTCTGTGGCATCACAGCTCACAGCAACCTCCAACTCCTGGGCTGAAGTGATCCTTTTGCTTCAGTTTTTCTATTTTCAATAGAGACAGGGTCTTGCTTTTCCTCAGGCTGTTTACAAACTAGTGAGCTCCAGCCAGCGGTTCTCAACCTGTGGGTCGTGACCCCTTTTTTCCATTTGTAACAGCACAGCAATTAGGAAGGTTGAGAACCACTGGCTCAAGCAATCTACCCGTCTTGGCCTCCCAGAGTATTATTTCAGTTTTTAGAGCAAGGTGGGTGTATTATCTAGGGCTCTTCAATGTTACCAGTTATTCTCTGATCACAGTGATTCCATCCCCTAAAATATGAGATACTTAAGGACAGGACCTCAAGTGAGGCCTATGGCTGAGTGTGCACTGGAGTCAGCGTTCAATTCAGTATTTGTCAACCAAGTGACAAAGGGGGCAGCTGAGGCATAGAGAGGGTCAGTGGCTGGTCCAAGACCCCCACCCAGGGTTGAGCCCACCCTCTGGCTTAGCTACATGTGCTCACAGAGCCCTTGGTTCCTCCAATTTTTGTCTTTGTATAGACCGGGCTTATGGTCTTCAGGTACTTGGATCTGGGGATTAGAATGGGCATGCAGATTTTAAAAAGTGTAATAAAGATGTGTTTTAGGTTCTCCAATATACACATCATAACCTAATTTACATTGCGTAGTGTTCATTTCTGTAGAACTTTTCATTACCCTGAATATGCTACAAGTCTGCCTTCTGTCTTTTTCAAGGTGGATCTTATATGGGAGGATGCCCTGTTTATGTTTGAGTATTTTAAGCCCAAGACTCTTCCTGAATTTGATAGCTACAAGACCAGCACAGTGTCTGCTGACTTGGCCAACCTCTTGAAGAGAATTGCAACCATTGTGCCCCGCACAGAGCGTCCAGCTCTGAGTTTGGACAAAGTCTCTGCCTACATAGAAGGGACCTCAGCTGAGGTGGGCCCGCTTGCCATGAGGAGGTGGGTGGTGGGTGGGGCTGGGTCATATTGTTCACCTTCAGCACTGCCACACATGCCATTTTGCTCCTTTCCGTGTTCTGGATCAGACCTCAGACCAGGAGAAGCTG
Source organism: Otolemur garnettii (assembly GCF_000181295.1). NCBI lineage: Eukaryota > Metazoa > Chordata > Mammalia > Primates > Galagidae > Otolemur > Otolemur garnettii. Next base: position 778,190 of record NW_003852687.1, read on the forward strand.
AAGAATATGTCCTGTGTTGATGTGACCCAGCAGTCCTGGGTTAACTGCTTGTGTCCAAGGCCTTGGCCCTCATAACTGCATTTTGACCTGCCAGGTACCCTGCCTCCCAGAAGGGGCTGACCCTTCTCCTCCAGTGGTGAATGAGCTCTACTACCTCTTAGCTGATTATCATTTCAAAAACAAGGAGCAGTCCAAGGCCATCAAGTTCTACATGCATGACATCTGCATCTGCCCCAACAGGTCAGCAACTGGGCTGGGTCTAGGCTGACTGCAATGGGTGCAGAGGGGAGGGTTGGGGGCTGGGTCTAGACTGACTTCAGGTGGAGATAATGGTGGGCTGGGTGTAAACTGCGCTGGTGGAGGCTGGGGACTGGGTCTAGACTCCTGCAGGAGGGCTGGGGGGCTGGGTCTAGGCTGACTTCAGGTGGGGCTAATGGTGGGCTGGGTCTAAGCTGCTGGTGAGGGCTGGGGGCTGGGTCTAGAGTGCTGCAGGGGGGCTGGGGGGCTTGGTCTAGGCTGACTTCAGGTGGGGCTAATGGTGGGCTGGCTTTAAGCTGCCTGGGGAGGGCGCTGGGGGCTGGGTCTAGACTGTTGCAGGGAGGCTGGGGGGCTGAGTCTAGGCTGACTTTGGGTGGGGGTACTGGGAGGCTGGGTCTAGGCTGACTATGGAGGGGTGGTTTGGAGGGGCTGGGTCTAGGCTGCTGCAGGGGGATAGTGTGTTCTCAACTCAGCAAGCTCTTCAGTGGCCGAGTTTGAGTTTTTCCCTGCCTGTAGCAAAGACACCAGGGAAAAAGGAAGGAGAAAGTTTTTGAGAGCTCTGCAGTTATTAGGAAAGGTAGGTTCTTCATAAAAGAAGAATGTGGGAGAAGACTTCTTTCCCAAAGCCCCCTGAGAGAACTGGGGTCAGAAGAGGTATGAGGTGTCCATTTGGCCCCTAGTGTGCTGGGCAGGCAGGCCTGGCCTGACCTGGCTTCATCTGGTGAACTTTGTTCTGCTTCCACTGTAGACTCCCTGACTGTGGTTGCTCTCCTATGGGGGCGAAGTAGCAAGTAATAAAAGGCATGAGCCGCAGTTCTTCCTTGCTCTGGTCACTGTACCCTTGGCAGGCGCAGTTGTCCCTACAGCCCGTAGAGGACAGCCTGCTGTACCCAAGGCTCATGCTTCCTTCTCAGCTCGACTTTCTCTTAGGGTGTAGTGATCAGAGACTGAGCATGACTCACACTTGTAATCCCAGCACTCTGGAAAGCTGAGGTGTAAGGATCCCTCAAGCCCATGAGTTTGAAGTTACAGTGAGCTGTGATTGAGTCACTGCACTCCAGCCTGGGCAACAGCATGAGACCCTTTCGTTCTCTGAAAGAAAAGCAGTAATTGGCCTCAGTCTCCCAAAGGGCTACACTCCAGTCTGATGCAGTTGGTTAAGAAGGAATATTTTGTCATGGCTGCCATACCTAAGAGGTCAGCTGTGGGTCCGGGTCAGAATGAAGCCTTTTTCGGTAGCTGGCCTGTGTCTGAAGGGTCCAGAGTCCATCTGCAGCCAGACCTCCTGGAAGTACTCAGGGGCCAGCCTTCTCTCAGAGGAAAGCAGAGAATTCCACCTGTCAAGATTTGTCTGTATAAGGGGAGAAGCCAGTTCGTGAGGCTTGTATAGCTTGTGGGAACAGTTCTTACAGGCCCTCTTTTGCTTAGCTAGTGGTTTGCTCTGGATGGCTAGCACGTGGCAGAGCCCTGGAGGCCTGGCCCATGTGATGGAGCAGACCTGTGCCCAGGCTGTCCAAGTGCTCGCTGTGCCCCACAGTGAGGTTTCTTCCTCTGTACCACTGTTTCCACACCTGGGAAGGGAGGATGGTGAGACCCTAATGTCTGTGCCTGGCACCTTGCACAGGACAGCCCCTTGGTCAATGGAATGAGGGTCCTTCTGGCTCAGTTAGGCCTCCCAGCATCCTGTACCCCAACCTGTCAAGGCAGCCCTGTTGCAGAGTAAGGGTCTTCTGTGAGACTGGCCCCAGTGCCAAGAAGGGACTTGGTGGCTTGGTCTAGCCATTGGCCCCCTTTGTTTTGATTCTAACAGGTGCCGGGGGAGATCAGTATGTCTTCTGTACTAGCAGTGAGTAGAGGATTGTGGGCGTGTAGGGAGGACAGCATCTGTCCTTTTCTTGTCCTTTTCTGTTCTCTGTTAAGTGCCCAGAATCTTCTTGGTCTTGATGTCTCTGTCGCCATCCCCCGTCAGACAGGTTTCTGTGTTCTCACTGTCTGTCTTCAAGGTGATCTAGATTGGCAGCATCTCAGCCATCGCATGGTCCCTCACTCTTCATTTTCCCGCTGGAAACTGAGCTGGAAAGAGTGGGTTCTGCTCAGGGGCCCAGAGGACAACAGTGTAGAAGCTGGGTTGTTGAGGTCCTGGGGGGTCTCAGTTGCCTGTGCTTCTGGATGCAAGTGTGCTGGCAGTAGGTTAGTGTGGGAGAAGGTATGGTCACACCTGGCCGAGAGTCTCCCTGGAGCCTCAGCTGGGCACCGCTGCAATGCCTGATAGACCATCCCCTTTCCTTTCTACCACAGCAGTTCCATGGGTAACCTCTCAGACCAGGGGAGCAGAGTCCAAGGGTCCATCTGCTAGAGCAGTTACTGAGTTAGAGCAGTTACTGGTGTTGGAGGACTTAAAATATGTTCTATCTCAGAGTGCCCATGCCTCTTCTTGTGAAGGTCTTCTTACCTATATGACAGGTTAGGGACTGAGGCTCAGGGACGTGGCTGGTCCAGGTCCAGGCATGGTGTTAGCGAGTGGCAGAGCTGGGCTCCGTATCCTGGTGGGAGGCTTCCATGGTGTCTGCCTGCCTGCTGAGGCAGTGGTGTTTTTAGCTGGTACTTTTGTTGCTGTCACAGGTTCGATTCCTGGGCAGGCATGGCGTTGGCCCGGGCCAGCCGCATTCAGGACAAGCTGAATTCCAATGAGCTGAAGAGTGATGGGCCCATCTGGAAGCATGCCACACCAGTCCTGAACTGCTTCCACCGGGCCCTGGAGATCGACAGCTCCAACCTGTCGCTGTGGATTGAGTATGGTACCATGTCTTACGCCTTGCACTCATTTGCCTCACGCCAGCTGAAGCAATGGAGAGCTGAGCTGCCTCCTGAGCTTGTGCAGCAGGTGAGGAAGGGTTCTGTCCTGTCCCACCAGAGTGCCCTCAGGCCCAAAGCCCTGTCCTCACATCTGTGCCGAGAGCTCACGGATGAATGTTCCATGAGGCTCAGGCATAATTGTGGTCAGTGATAGCTAGGTCCCTGCTCTTTGGACACCCAGTCCAAGTTCATGGGCAGGCCGTTGTGGCCTGACTGTTGAGCCATTAGTTACAGTGCGGTTGAGGGGTAGGAGAGGAGTGTTGGCCACCAGAAGTAGCCATCTCTTCCCTGTTCTCTCAGAGGAACTTGTTGGGTCCTTGTAAAATTCTGGACCTTGTTTTGAGATTTATGAAGTCTTCCAGGGTAGGGGGCTCCCCTAGTGTGGGGTGCTGGATCTGCACCAATGTCTCTGTTTAGCAGGGTTCTCTTGGCTTCATCAGAAGGAAGCAAAGGAGCCACACTATGAAATAGTCAGGCTGGCAAGACCCAGAAAGATCTCCCAGGAGAGCAGAGTGCTAAAAGGACCAGCTAGTTAGGCAGATAACACTGGGCCTTAAGTTTTGCAGCAATCATCTGTGATTAAAACCTGAAACAAGGGCTCAGCGCCTGTGGCTCAAGCGGCTAAGGCGCCAGCCACATACACCTAAGGTGGCGGGTTCGAATCCCC
>NW_003852687.1:783082-791778 GCF_000181295.1 Otolemur garnettii
GATTCTTCAAATGAACTAAAAATGTTTAAGTTTATTGGTTCTTGGGAGCTTAATTTTCCAATATTTGTGAAATGTAATATATGTCCCTTGTCTTAGGAGAGTTACTGTTACAAAGTATTTGGGGGCTGCCTCTCTTTCCCCAGGATTCTCCGACTTCCCTGTGCCTATGACAAGCAGGTGTGTTCTCTTCTTTGGCTGTTCACCCTCCTTCCTTGGGTGGTGGTTGATCACATTAGTTCTGCCTGGTCCTCACATGTAAAGTCCTGGCCTGCAGTTTGATCAGTTCCCAGAATCGCTTTCATTAACTCTATTAAATCACGCATCTTATGCAAGATTTGCGATTTTACTTTGCAGTAGATTTTCATTACACTATCAGACAGATCTGAAAATCAGCAAGGTTGACTGAGAAACTAAGGAGAGGCTGGATGGAAATCAGAGGGTGCAGTGGGCCTCAGTGAAAATGCCAGATGGTAAAAGGCATCACTGTCCATGAGAGTGGTGAGCTCAAACGTGAACATTTTGGGGTGGCACTGTTGCTTCTGCAACTCTTCCCTGTGTCAACAGCTATGGGGACCTCTCAGATGTTTCACACTTAAGTAGGACAAGCCAGAAGTGGGACCTGAGACCTCACTGGGTTGCTGTTGGAGGCACTGTCAGTGGCCTTGCTTTCTTCTTGTGAGCTCTGGGCCTCACTACCCCTGAGCCAGGAAGGTTGCTCAGGGCTCTAGGCTCTTGGCATGTTGGTCCCAGAGTTTTCCTCAGTGCTCAGACTGCATGAGCCCCACAGGTCGGTGAGGATGGTGGCTTCTCCACCTGACTGGGGTTAGAACCTCGTGGGGTTGGGGTGTTAGAAGGCTGCCCCAGGGACCTGCAGGTGCCAAGTAGTGGGGTTTAAATGGAGCATTCTAGGCACTGGCCTGGCATAGGACAAAGGGGCAGGACATGGCCATCAAGGCTCCTGCTCACTGCTGACAAGGAGGTGGTATGCAAGGCTATACCCTGTGAGGGTCAGGGAGAGGAGTGCTGGCACAGAGTCATCCTCAGTGCCACCTTCTTCAAATATTTACTCTAAAATCATACAAGGGATACAGGCTTACAGTATTGGGCTCAAAGCGTGGAATCTTCTGGCTGTTCTTCCCAGTCTAGGCCCCTCACCCCTGCTTCAGCAGGACCTGTAGTTAGGCTTGTGTCTTTCCAGACTTTTAAGAAAAACTGTTTTTCGTACATGTACTCCTAGAAATAAATGGCATGATTTATCTATTAGTTTTTTCTTTTAAATGTCGTCATGCTGTGTGTGATGCTCAGCTTCCTCTCTCACTCAGCGCCATGTTGTTGAGTCTATGCGTGTTAATTCCTGTGGATCTAATACATTCCTTTTAACTGCTGTAACCCTATTTTATTGTAACTGTCCTGCGCAGAAGTCCCTTGCTGGATTCTGCGCTGCAGTGGCCCCAGAGCTGGGCAGGCTGGGGCCAGGTGCTGCTGCCCTGGGATACAGAACTGGACTCCCCAGGAAGCTCTCCCTCTACTGCCAGGGCACCATTTTCCTCTGCTGAGGTTCAGTGGAGTGGGCTGAGCACGGCCCTTGGAATTTTCTCCCTAATATCCCACCAATGATGCAAAACAGGATTTAGCAGAGTGGGAGTTTTCCAGGAAAGAAATGGAATGAGAAGTGAGAGTGTCCTTCCTCCCACTGGCACTCATTTGTAGAGCTACCCCCAGGTAGGGGTAGGGAATGCAGGGAGGAGTAGGCACAAACAGCGACCAGCTTGCCTTTCTTCACACCTTTGCCCCTTGCCTTGTTCTTTCCGCTTTTAAGGGGGCCGTGAGCCTTAGAAATTTCTGTGTTGATCTGATGGAAGCCATTGGCCCAGGAACCTCAGGTCCTGACCCTGGAGTGTCAGGATGTCAAGGAAGAGATGGAAATCCCCAGGGAATGCTGGTGTCTGGAGAGAGAGGGAGGTTCTGCACAGGTGCCTGGAGTGAGTGCTCCCTTGGACGGCTGCTCTGTGACTCCTAGGTCCTTTCCACCTCTGGGGAGGCAGTTTCCAACTCTGAAATGTGCCACTAGGATGCAATCCTCTGGTTGCTAGAGCTCTGTCTGGATTTATTGCATCTACTTGGGATAGGCAGCAGGATATGTGCTGGCAGCTGTTTGAGGTGCTGTGTGCTTTAGCTTCTGCCTACAAACTCACCGAAGGTGGAATGGCAGGAAAACCTGGTTTTACCTTGATGCCAATCCTCAGGCAAGGAGGAGGCTTTGGAGCCAGAGGTTTGTAGCTGTGTGGTTGGAGACAGTACCCTGACATTCCTGCTGTGGCTTTGGCTGTAAATGAGGCTGGTCATTCCTTCCCTGAGGCAGCATTATGAGAATTCAGTGGAGAGCCTGCATTCAGCCATCTCAGCCCCTCTAATGTGATGAGAGCTGAAGCTGTGGCTTCCTGTCCCAGTCTAAGGATGGCAGGGTGGTGTGAAACACAGCAGGCCCTAAGCCACCAGGAGGTGTGACTACTGCCCTGCCAAGGACAGGACACTAGCAGTGTGCTCTATACAGGGAGGGGTGCTTGGTCCTAGACACCAGGCCAGATGGGCTCCTCGTGGTCACTATTTTCTGGCAGGTGGCCAATATGTGTACCAGTGGCAGAACTGGGTGGGCAGTGGGACTAGTGATGTCATCTGGATCACATAGCTACGCAGTGGTTCAAATAGAAAGGACTCTATTTCAATAACTGCCTTTAAACCGCAATAGATTTGCTACACAGTCCCATCTTGGAGGGAGGTCACATGGTTCAGAGTACCAGGGTAGCACTTGGCTTCTTTGTGTCCCCAGGGCCATTGCTACAGGATGTACATATGAATGGAGATCACTGGACAGATGTTCACAGGGCAGGCTCACTGGTACAGAACAGGAGCATAGGGCACACTCCCCCAGGCCACAGTAGCTGCCTAGCCAGAAACTAGTGCCATAGCCTCTCTCCTTTCTTTGACTTCTAAGCTGAAATAAGATGAGGCTGTGGCCTCCCTGCCATTGAGCTACCAGGGCCAGAGAGTAGGGAGGGACCTGGGCTACTTTGAACACTGCTCCTGTGGCCCCCGCACTCCAGAGCTCTGAAACAAGGAACCATGTGCACCCTGCAGGCAGCAGGGACTGGGAGCAGCATCCTTCAAGCTGGAGCTCCTCACTGAAAGTGACTCTGTCTAGCTGTTCCCCCCGGCAGGGTGTGGGAGGGTGGCTGGAGGCATTGGCTGTGAGGGGTGGGTCTCAGGCTTCTGTCCTTTCACAGGCACTCTGGGTATGGGGGAAAGGAGGGGAATTCTTGTTGGACCCAGGGGTGCACATCCTCTTCAGTGCTGTGGAGCTGGGCGCTGGTGTGAGATGAATCTGGCTGCAGTAGGTGTTGCAGGGAGAAGGTAGAAGAAAGGACTCTGGAGTTGACATGAGCTGGCCTGAGCCTAAGGACAGCTCTGTGCCTTACTTTGGTGTGTGTTTCTGAGGAGTCCCCAGGCGTCCTCACATCTCAGTGTTCCCAGCTGTGAAATGGTGACAGCAGATCTGTGTCTCAGGGCTGTTGAGAGGAACATAAATTTGCAAACGTGTCAGCAGGGCTTCATGGAGGAAAAAGCATGGGCCCTGGGCAGGTTTAGGCCCTGTGCCTAAGGCTGGCCTGACCTTGGGGCCTTGTTACAGATGGAGAGCCGGCGAGACAGCATGCTGGAGACAGCCAGGCACTGTTTCACGTCAGCAGCCCACTGCGAGGGTGATGGTGATGAGGAAGAGTGGCTCATCCACTACATGCTGGGCAAGGTTGCTGAGAAGCAGCAGCAGCCGCCTGCCGTTTACCTGCTGCACTACAGGCAAGCTGGCCACTACCTACATGAGGAGGCCGCCCGCTACCCCAAGAAGATCCACTACCACAACCCACCTGAGCTGGCCATGGAGGCCCTGGAGGTGACGCCATGCTGGCCCATAGCAGGGAAGCAGGGCTGGGGTGGGCTGGGCTCTGTGTCTCCCCAGAAATGGCACTCACGGTCCCAGTGACTCCTCTGCAGCCCACTGGAAGCTTCTCTTTGTGTTTAGCAGATTCATGTGCAATTAAATTAAAATGGCCTTTTCTCTTTTTTTCTAAGGGTAGCTTATCATCCTTTATGAGAGAGTGAGCATTTTGTTCTTATTTCTTAAAAGATCGTCTTTCCTCATTAACATACACAGGTTCTAAGAATCTGGTCTTGCGATGCACATTGTCGGTGCTGAGAACATTCCCGCCTTGCAGCCTGGCAGGAGGGCAGGCCCCTTGCTCTAGCTGCAGTTGAGACACCTGAGCTGCAGTGAGGCCCTGCCTGTCCCTGGGCTGACAGGGCTGAGTGAGGCTGAGCAGCCTGCTCTTCTGACCCCACGTTCCGAGGTCAAGAGAAGAGCAGCTCTTCACCACTTGGATTCTCTTTTGTGATTTCCAGAATATTCCTAATGAATACTCTCACGGTTCCTCATAGCAGCCCTGTGAGGCAGGCTGGATGGTCACGACCCATAATTTTGTAGGCAAGGTAACCAAGGACATGCGTGGGTCGACCCAGGACTCAGAGCTTCTCAAGGCCCTGAGCACGTCAGCTTTGCGCTGTCTGTGGCTGTGTGCCCAGCCTCCACTAGGTTCATGTCCCCAGCAGGCTTCTTAGAGTTGGGGCAGAATCCTTTGTTTGCTTACCCTTTCTCTGCCTTTGTGAAATTTTTTTCTGATTATAAAGTTAATGTGTATTTATGGTATTTTTTAAAAAAGAAATGCCAACAATTCAGAAGTATATAAAATGTGAATGTTCCCAGTAATCTGAGTGTCCTCCCCTTCCTGATCCCCGTAATGCCCTTTAGCGGTTTGGGTGTGACCCTGTATGTCCAGGTATTTTCCTATTGACACATAGATACACAGTAACATTTTCTCAGGGTTTTGCAGCTTGCCGCTTACTGGACAAAATGTAGTGGAAGGTGTGGTGAGCTGCCCTGCCTATCCTGGTGCCCTGAGCTTCGGCGGGGCACTTGTTTATTTGCACAGCCCCTTCTCCATGGGTGTGGTCTCCACTTCTCACTGTGAAGGTGCCAGCCCTGCCCACCCCTGCAGGTGTCCATGTGCCAGTGGGCACTTCATGGTCCACGGGGGCTGGGGGGGTGGGGTGTCACTGGCCATTTAACATTTTAATCAGCAATGCCTAGCTGCCCTGAAAGATTTTACTGGCTGATGAGCGTGTCTTTTCTCTCTTAACCATGCTAGCACTCTCTTTTTAACATTTGCTGAACTAGTGAGCAAACCAAAAAAAGTCTCATTTTAAAAAATGTGCCTTTTTAAATGATTCATGCTGAATGGTTTATAGCAGCTGCTGGAGAACTGCACTCGTGGGGCTCATTCAGAAGTGTGGAAGCACAGCTTCCTGTTGAGCACTGGTTCAGCCGCAGCCTGTCTGCTGCCGTCCACAGCACCAGTCTCAGGTCCTTGCCCGTCACAATTCTCTCATGCCAGCCACTCAGGCTCATGTGCCTTGGGGGACCTCCACTTGGATGATGAGAAGGCCTAGACCCAGAAGAGTGGGTAACTCGCCCTGAGCCACCCGCAGGGCAGGAAGGAAGCTGGGCCAGATCCCACAGAGCCTGGGCCCAGCGGGGTCAGGGCTGCACAGAGATGCCATGTGAGGACCTGGTTCTCAGGAAGACGGTGTCACCTCTGGTTTTCCTCCATGGTTTCCCTTCACATTGTGGCCTCTGCTGCCACCTGATAGAATTGATGAGCAGTCAGGGTGGTGGTCCCAGGGCGTCTGGGGACTTGCAGATGAAGAACCCAGGCCTCCACATATGGCCCACCTTCCAACAGCGTGCTGTACAGGCGGGCAAAGTTAATTTGGGGGTATCCCATTCTGTGCAGCCATCATAGCCATGGAACTTTGAGACTCAGTGGGTATGTGTGTATATCTTGTTTAAAACATGACATTTCTCTGAAAAATTTAATGCTGCCCTGATGAAAATTCCCCTCTGCTGTTGAGCCTTCATTCAAAATACTTGACCTACCTGGGAGAAATTTACCAGTTGACTACTTTCCCTCCCTCAATTTGGCCAGTTGGACACACAGACGCCTTGCACAATTGCCTGTATCTGGAAATGGAGTTGCTGAGACAGTTCCTCTGGGGCCCATGGGCAGGCTAGAGGTGGGGGGGGGGTGCTCTGCATGTGAGCCTCCTCTCTGTGGAATGTCCTTTGAGGTACCCAGCAGGCATCTCACCTGGGTGAGGGAGGCTGGCTAGTCAGGGCCTGCAGTCCCAGCAGTTCTCAGCCCTTGTGCCCTCCATGGGAATGTGTGCAACAAGTGAGACCTGCATCACCCCTGCACTTGGTGGGGAGGTCAGGTCACATCACCATGGGATATGGCATTTGCTGGGGGGCAGTAGAGGACAGGAGACAGACCTGGACTTACTTGGCCCTGGACAGACCCTTCCTGGCTGTGGGGCCTTGGGCACCCCCTTTACCCATCAGCAAGTTGAGGAATGATGAGGTGAGGACTGGAGGAAAGCAGTGGGCCTTGGCCTTGGCAGTGCTACCCCTCCCCACACCCTGCACTCATGGGGCAGAGCTTCTCGAGGCTTGGGGTACCTGGCTCTGCCTGAGATGGGTCACAAACAGAAATCCAACCTGAGCCTCCCCTCAGGGAGTCTAGAGGACAGCAGTGCCATGGCAGGAAGCAGTACCCAGTGAGCAGAGCTGAGGGGTGGTAAACACTCACTATCTCACCACCACTTGCCTGAGTTACTAGGTAAATGTTTAAGCTGGAATGCTAACAGTTTCCATTTTAATTTTTAGAGCATGTTTTGGATTAATTGTATGTTGGCAGGTTTAAAACAGTGAGTGTGTGGTAGTCTTTTGCCCCTGTCAGGGAGAGCCCATTCCCAGCGTGGCTGCCTAGCCTGTGGAGTGACCCTTAGCCACTAGGAAGGCTGCTCATGCCAGAGACGTTGTTCTCCTAGGTATATTTCCGGCTCCATGCTTCCATCCTGAAGCTCCTGGGGAGACCTGATTCTGGGGTTGGTGCAGAGGTCCTGGTCAACTTTATGAAGGAGGCAGCAGAAGGACCCTTTGCCAGGGGCGAGGAGAAGAATACACCCAAAGCTTCGGAAAAGTGAGTAGCACGCTTGTGGTAACCCTAGCACCTTCCCCAGCTGGACTCCTGATAGCTCATTTGCTACTTTGGGATATAAGCTGGAACTTGTGGAATCCCTAGTTCCTATTTGGATTCCCCTAGTTTCTGGGCCCAGGTATTGCTATTAAATCTGAGAAGGAGAGGGGAAGCGTGCAGTCACCTCATCCTGTGGTCATGCCTGGTGCTGACCCACCCTCAGGAAGTCCTAGGGAGGAGCTGGCACCTTTCCACACTCTACACTGGAGCGTAGCCCTATTCTGTGTAGAAAACATTTTTAGGCCAGGCAAAGTGACTCCCTCCTGTGATGCCAGCACTCTGGGAGGTTGAGGCAGGAAGATCACTTGAGCTCAAACCTGAGCAAGAGTGAGACCCCATTTCTACTGAAAAAAGAGAAAAAAAATAATTAGGTGGATGTCCTGGTAGACACCTATAATCCCAGCTACTTGGGAGGCTGAGGCAGGAGGATTGCTTAAACCCAAGAGTTTGAGGTTGTTGTGAGTTGTGATGTCACAGCACTCTACTCTAGGGTAATAAAGTGAGATTCTGTCTCAAAAAAAAAAAGGGAAAACCAGCTTGGCGCCCATAGCTCAGCAGCTAGGGTGCCAGCCATGTACACCAGAGCTGGTGGGTTCGAGCCCAGCCTGGGCCTGCCAAACAACAATGACAACTGCAACCAAAAAATAGCCAGGTGTTGTGGTGGGCACTTGCAGTCCCAGCTACTTGGGAGACTGAGGCAAGAGAATCGTTTAAAACCAAGAGTTTGAGGTTGCTATGAGGTGTGATGCCACGGCACTCTGCCTGGGGCGACAGCTTGAGATTCTGTCTCAAAAAGAAAAAGGTGAAAACCAGTTTCACTTTGCAAATGCTTGTCCCAGGTTCCTCTGAAGGCCTGGTCTTCTGCCTGTTCTCCTGAGAAGCAGTGCTAGGCATAGGGAACATGGGCTTCTGCAATGCCAGAGAGCTTAGGGAAGCTGGGTCCCTGAGCTGGTGTGGTCCCCTTGGTGGAAATGACCTCTGGGCTCCCTGTGGTTGTGATTAATCTCTACTATGGCCCAGACTTCTGTCATTCCAGCGCCCGCATCTGGCACTTTGGCTTAGCTCACCCCTGCCTGGGCACTGTGTGGGGCTCAGCTGAGTACCAGAGAGACCTACACTCAGTCCCTGGCCTTTGAGGGCCATCTGCTCACGGCCACAGGCAGGCTGTGTGGTGATGTGTGCCACTGGGGAGCATATCCTCTTGACAGAGGCTATACCCCTCAGCTCGCAGGGCAGACGGCACGTGTGTGGCAGGTCATTGCTCTGGGCACAGTGCATCTTTACAGATGTGTATGTGTCAGTCACCAGGGGCCTCCAGGATACAGTGAAGTTGTCTTACATTGATCATTATTCTGATTAAAAAAATTTTGAGTTATATATATAATACGTGAATATTTCTAGTTAGAGAAAATTCAGACAGTATATAAACACGTAGACTAAAATGATTCTCTCCTCCCAGGGTTAACCGCTTCACTGCTGAGTTTCTCAGAT